>NC_056729.1:1379076405-1379158905 GCF_019279795.1 Protopterus annectens
CATTGGATGCTGGCTTGTTGGACCTTGGGCTAAATTCTTGGCTAGGCTTGTAAGGGCCTCGGGACCAATAGCCTAGTAACTTCCCATGATCCTATGAAGTTACTCACCTTCATGAATTAATACCTGGTGCTGACCCTTTCCAATGAGGGCTTTGGGAGCCAGAGTAATTTATACCTAATTTTGACCCTTTTGAATGAGGGCTACAGGCCAAGACCTGGGATGATTGCACATCTATTTCTCCAGGTTTCACTTAAAGATGACCAGGGAGCTATTTTGTTTTACATCCAAGGAAATTTTATTCTGTAAAAGAGAGAGTCTCTTAATAGCTAGCTATCTCATCAGCAGGTCCTGTTTATGTTTTGGTGCAAGTTTAGATCTCTTGAGAATCTGTTTAGCATGTTATTTGTTTTGTGATTTTGTAGAAGGTTACATAGGACTCCAACCTATGAAGGTCTGTATGCTAGATCAGTGTCAGCTTTCAAAAGTATACAGGAAACAGAAAAGAGAGCGAGAGAGCAATTTAAGGCACTCTAGATAGCTAATAGATGACATTCCCCTGATTGCCTTAGTGGGAAAATGCTGCCAACTCTCAAGTCAGATCATATGCCTAGACAAGTATATACCAAAGCTTTCTACATTATTATTGGCATGAAGAGGGAGGAATAGAAAGAGGTAATGATGTCCTCGGATATAGAAGATATATTCCGGAGATTAATCTGGTTATATATACAAGGATTTCCTTACAACAGTGACAACATGGTGATTGAAGGATAGTTAATTATCAAGGAAAGTGCTCAGGTCCTTGATGATGGAGTCCATTGTCAAGAAGCTTTCACCTATGTGGTAGGAAAAAAATGGTTGCCTAGATTTGTCATAGAACACAGTGCTGGATTTCTTGGCGATCTACAGGCCTGTTGGGTGCTTATGACAGCCCTTTAATGTCAGCCTTGATATCAGAGACGTTGATACTAAAAAGGAGTGGTTCCAGGACCAATCCCTGAAGACATCACTGGTAACTACTCTTTTTGATAAGAGCATGCCTCCAGCATTAATGGATTGGGTTCTGTCAATAAGCTGGTTAACAATCCAGCAGGTAACATAGGAGTCAGTAGTTAGTTGGATTAGATCATCTTTAATGCTAAAATGTGGGATGGCATCAAAGGCCTAGGTAAACAGCATGAACCAATGTGCCTGCATTTAATGCACTGATGTCTTGTTCAAAGATGTCCACCAGGTTTAAGAGGCAGAGTCTGCCTTTAATAAATTTAAAATGGGTTCAGGGCTTGTAAACTGCCTATTACTTTGTTAATGAGTTCCATGATGACGTGTTCCATTGTCTTACAGCTATGGCTGGTGATGCTTATAAGTCTACGTTTCCAGGATTAGTAGGGGGTCACCCTTTGTGGATTGGGTGACCTTAAAAGTTCTCCATACCTGCAGCATGAATCCAGTGGTAAAACTGAGACTGGATAGACTTAGTAGTAAGTCTAAAAGAGAATGTTTGATGCTGGAAAGAAGACAACCTGGCACATTATATGGACATATGGAGTTAGTGTTTTTGACCTTGGAGAGAGCACTCAGAACTTGCTCAGAAGTGATCAGAAAAGGTGATGTGGGTATGCTAATGTGCTATGGAAAGTTAGGGGGAGATAGTGGCATTATGTTTGAGATGCATTTGTCTCTTAGTATGTCTGCTCTGTCCTCAGGGGGTGAGTAGGTATTGTTGTTATATATTATCTCTAAGCATTGCTGGGCTTTGCTTGTAAGGTTTCTGACATAACTGAAGAAGGCTTTGTGGTTGTTCTTAACATAAATGGTAATTTTTAATGTATTCTTTCTTTTAGAGGATTTTATTTTGTTTCTGAGTTCTTCTATGATCTTTTAGAGTTCTCTTCTAAATGATGGAGTATTATGTTTGCTCCTATGGCCTATACGTTTTTTTCTTATTATTGTATAATTTGTTTATATTGGGATTGACTACTGGAGTTTATTTCTGAACATGATATTGTATTTATTGTATTTATGTCTTGGGGGGGGGCTTATACCTCTATGTATACTTGAGGATGGGTTTAGAACATTTCCACAAATGTAGAATTATATAAAATAAGGCCATCAATGTGAGGGGATGTTTGAATTTCAGCAGGCCATCAGTTAGTTGGAGCAGGTTTGCTTTAGTGTAGTGTCTGAAGACAGAAGGTTTTTGTGGTAACTCAAGTTTTACATTCATAGTAAGTGTTATTGCACAGTGGTCATATTTGACCAGTGATATGGTAACCGCATGTTGAGTATATATTCAAACACAATTCATAGTTTCTTGTGAGTTCATAAACATTTTGACTCTTTGCAAAATTAAAACCTTGAAAAACATTTTGACATTAAGTTGGCATAATGTGGGTGACATTTATCCTTCTAAGCCATCATTCACTCATTGTTATGAAAATCTATTCTCACTTTTACCTTTTTAAATAGAAAGCAATTTTCAAAGAAAATTCCTTTATGTCCTATTTTGTAATTTTCAAGATATGTAGATCAAAGAAATTTGAGGTTGCCTGGCTGTGACCACTAGCCCTAAACAAAAACTGTGATAACATCTGTTAGTTTTAATATCATTCATCTGTTAAGCTGTCCATGCCAACTCCTCACTTATAAAAGAAAATTCAATCTGACCCTTCCTTTTCCTCTGGGACCATAATCACTCAATCATTTTCCTTTGAACTCTATCCTCTTGATCAGTTTGCTTTATTCATACAACTCCAGTTTCACTGACACACTGCTACTTAAACATCTTATTCTTCCACTGCAAATCTTCACTGATGTTAGAATGGTTGGCAATACCTCAACAACTTGAACATTTCTTTTTTTCACTTTTTCTGTAAAATGATCCAATTTAGGGTTAAGTTTTGGATCTCATACAAAGTCAAATCAAGCAATACCACTGGAGTCACTGGATTCAAATATTTTCTAGCTTTCACTGAGGGCAGCAGTTTCCCACTCACCATTCGGTATGAGGATGTCCATGAGTCCTTGCCTTTTGCCTGCTGTCATTATAAAGTTGGGAGGTTGGGATAATGGTTAAGGTGCTTAATTTACAGATGCAAGGTGCAGGGTTTGATTCTCACATGGGGTAGTTTGCTAGGTTTAAAATAGCCCACAAGAATACCAAGTGAGCTTCATTGTTAAGTCTTAATGATTTAGCTTCAGTATTCGATCAATTTACAGCACTTCATTCGTACCCGGTGAACCAGTCTCCCTTACCAGCACCATTGCTCATTGCTGAGCTCTACAGTCGTTAAATTATAAACTTTGGCGCTCATCTCATTTATTACGGCTGAAACTCTTCAGTCATCCTAAATGCCATAGACTATATGCTGTAGCTGTGCTTTCTGAATAAACGTTCCTCAGTCTTCCCTGGAAAAATTAAAATAAATAATATGCCCAACAACCTCAACCACTTTCAAATTGCATTTGTGTTTTACTTGTTAGGGTTTCCTGCTATACCCAAATTAGTATTCAAACATATGTTCATACATTTCATACAAGGCAATAAGTTGTAGTTGAAATCTGAGCTCACACTTTAAAAAAAGTATGTTCTTCATTTATGCTTTTGCTTGCATAAAGTGCCCAAATTCTTTGGAAATGTCTTACAGATATGTATTTGCTAATATAAGAATATTTCCAGGAGACTTTTGCAATACATTAGTCTTCCAAGGCAACAAGGTGTCCTTGACAGGGGTGTTTTAATTGCATAAACAAGCTGAGCCCTCCCTCCCAGTCATATGCACTGGTACCTTTGCCAAAGCCAAGTAAAGATCCACATTACCTTCTCACTAAACTTGGATTATAAATTATACATGGGTATTTGGGCCTCCAGACTGAAAAAAACATATACCTCACTTTGCTCACCTGTATCAAGCAGACTGAGAAAAAAAATATGTATATGCGTGTGTGTGGTCTAGTATTCTACAGATTGCCTTACTGATGCAGGAATTCACAAGAGATTCTTAAAAGTGGGGATGTTTGTACCCTGCATGATGAAAATGATTTTGACATAGTCAGTGGTCCTCATCCTTTTTTGCATCCTTCAGTTTTATAACTTACCAGAAAAAATATATACCCTTGAGAATCCCTATAATAGATCTCTTCTGCAATCAGACATGACTCTTTTATTTCAATGAGATTCATGATAAACCAGGAAGTCTGCCAGTGCTGTTCTGATACCACATTATTCTTTATTCTGGCTTTTGAACCTCCTGACATTGATTTTAAGGGAAAATGTCTCAGCAATCACAACCTTTTTCTCTCCCTCTCTCTCTCTTGATTGGTCTGTGGAATGTGTTGCCCTCGTTATAGGTTCCTTGGGTCTTTCTAAGCTTACAATCAAAGCTCAAAGGAAACCATCAAGAAGGTCAACCATAACATCCAGTACTGATGGGAGATTAATAGTGTCCCCATTGGTTTACACTGAAAACTTTGAAACTGCATCGGTCGACTGGCATGTGGTCGACTTGAAGTTTTCAAGTCAGCAGAATGTTGAACCAAAATGTATGGACTACACTACAGCAAATGGGTAGAGTAGTTCGAGCATTTGGGTGTGACATTGTGCCGGGAGATTGCTGTTCAGTAAGGAACAGGGAATTGGCCCATTTCCTCACTGTAGTGCAATCTCGGAGTTGGTATATTTAATGTGCAGGGGGGTGTGGGGGGTACAGGGGGTAGTAGCCCCACTGCAAAATTGTAGAATTAACGTACCATTGACTGTAGTGTTTAACGGTATGTTAATATGTGTAGCAGGAGGTGAGTGATGTCACCTCCTTCAACATGGAATACATCGAACCACAGTTGTCGATGTAGTCATTTCACTTTGGTTTACTTTTCAGCATTCTGGAGTCAGCATTCCGGCTCGACATTCTAAACGATCGATCGAAGTGGATTCGAAATACCAATAGTAAACCCTTCCCCATTAAGTAACATTGGTTTCAATCCTATCTCAGTGGTAGACAGCAGGCTGTCCTATGGCAGAGCAAACTATCCACCCTTTTACCCATCACCCTCAGAGTACCACAAGGCTCCATACTAGGTAGACTATTATTTTCCATTTTCATCAATGATTTGTATAAGGTCATCCCAAATACAACATACATTCAATTTGCGGATGACTCCACTTTCGTATGCTCTGACACTTCACCTACAGAGTTGCAGATTCTATCCCAAAATACTTTTAAACACAGTTGAAAATTGGCACCTTAACCGTTGTCTCATGTTAAATCCTAATAAAACTAAACTGCTGCTTTTCTCACCCACTCGCAGGTCTACCCTATGACCTTTACATTAAAATCCAACAACGGCACCATTATTTCCCCAGATTCCTCAACCAAACTCTTAGGAGTTATAATAGATAATAACCTTAAGTTTGATCTGCATATCAATAAAACTATTAAAACAGTTAATAAAAAACTTGGCTCACTGTATAGGATCAAGCCCTTCCTAACGCCATTAGCCAGAACTGTAATTGCTCATACACATCTACTCTCCACCCTCCTCTATGCTTCCCATCTATTTACAAACCTCAGCAAAACTGAACTTAATAAACTTTCTAACAGCTACAATCACATTGCTAGATTTGCTACAGATGCAGCCTACGGAACTCATCACTGTCATAACCTAAATCTACGAGGATGGCTTGAACTGCCTAACCTACTTCAGGTTAACCAACTAATAGCTGCACACAAGATCCTCTACCAACCAGATAATACATCCATACTTAAAAACCTCATCACCCCCTACAGTAACCTTAGTGCACTTCATTCATCTGAAAGACTACTAGTTCAAACCCAAAAATCCAACAACACAGACAGAGAATCTCTATTTGCTAACTCTGTTGACAAAACTTGGAATTCTCTTCCTGCTAATATTACATCTGAACTCTCTCTACCTCAGTTCAAGAAAAGTCTGATTCAATACTTTAAAAAACGATGGCTCTGTCCTTGTCCTAACCCAGACTAACTCTAACCATCACTCATACCTCTCAACCATACTGAATGTCTCGGTTTTCCCCGTTTTTTGAGGCCAAATAATGGGGTGCCACGTTTCCCAAGTGGCCCCCCCTTAATTTCCAAATTCCCAGCCTTCTGAATTTCCCAACTTTTTTTTTGTTTGTTTTTGTTTATTTTTCTGGACTGATGTCATCACGTGGAGGTGTACACAGTGACATCAGTCCGTTGAGCCTATCGGAATTCTGCTCTGGGCCGTGACATGGTGAGTTTGCAAGAGGGGCAGGAAGCCGGAACATGAACACTGGCCTGCTTCCGCATTTATCCATTCAAGCTGCTTCTACTGTGGGCTGTGAGGTTTACAAGAGGGCCGGGAACATTTATTTCCATTTAAGCTGCTTCTACTCTGGGCCGAGGAGCGGGAACATGAGCACTGAGCTGCTTCCATATTTATTTCTATTCAATCTGCTGCTTGCTTCTACATTCCGTTCCATGAGTTGCTTTACTTCCATTCAAGCTGGCTGCTGCTTCTACATTCTGTTTCTTTCATTCCAGCCAGGTAACGCACTTTACAAAATCCATCAAGGACAGTGTTTTAATTTCCATCTGAGTGTATATACTGCTGCTATTCAGAAGTTGTCCGCAATTTGAATTGCGTTTGTGTGTGTGTGTGTGTGTGTGTGTGTGTGTGTGTGTGTGTGTGTGTGTGTCTGTGTGTCTGTGTGTGTGTGTGTGTGTGTGTGTGTGTGTGTGTGTGTGTGTGTGTGTGTGTGTGTGTGTGTGTGTCTGTGTGTGTGTCTGTGTGTGTGTGTGTGTGTGTGTGTGTGTGTGTGTGTGTGTGTGTGTGTGTGTGTGTGTGTGTGTGTGTGTGTGTGTGTGTGTGTGTGTGTGTGTGTGTGTGCGTGTGTGTGTGTGTGTGTGTGTGTGTGTGTGAGATGTGTTCATGTGCATGAGCATGTTTGTCTATATCTATACCTATATCTAAATCTATATCTATATATAGCTCATTGCACAGAGAACAAAAATAACAGGACTAACAGTTTTGTTGCTTTAAGAAAAAAAAATATATGAAGCATGTAATTAAAACTGTTCTGTTACTACCTTTAGGTTAAAGCTTAGGAAAATAAGCCATGTTCTGTCATCTGTGTTGCTTACAGAGAAAAAGAGATAGCCTACAATTGTAATTCATCTGCTTCTGCCTTTAGGGTATACATGAGGAAAGTAAGCCATGTTCTGTTTATGCTGTTGCCTTAAAGCTAAGGAAATTAGGCATTGTTCTTCATCTGCCTTTATGATTAAAGCCAGAAATGTTCCATTTTGTATTTCATTATTAACTAAACACTGGCAGCTATATTTCAAACATAAACTGACTCTAAAGTTGTTTTATTTTGAAAGAAAGACTTGGATTCCATCATTCCAGCCTGTGTGTGTGTATGTATAATGCCCCAGATAGACATACCTGGTGGTTAGATTTACTCAGGCTCAAACCCTGTACCTTAGGTACAAGAGGCAAGAGCCTGAGTTCTCTACCCATACCACCACTTACTTGAAGGAGTTCTTCTAGCTCTCAACAGTACAACTTTTTACATAATGTCTGGAATGTGTTTGGCTCATACTTTTGGTTGGTTCCTCTTAAAGAAGGGTAGCACAGCGTTAGTGTTGTTGCCTTACAGCAAGAGGTTCTCTGGTTCAATTCCTGGCTGAAGTGCCTTCTGTGTGGAGGAGTTATAGCTCTCAAATGTCTGGAATGTGTTTGGCTCATACCTTTGGTCTGTTCCTCTTAAAATTTGGATAGTGCAGTGGTAGTGTTCTTGCCTCACAGCAAGAGGTTTTATGGTTCAATTCTTGGCTGAAGTGCCTTCTGTGTGGAGTCTGCATGTCTTCCCTGACTTTGTGTAGGTTTCCTCTGGGTGCTCCGGTTTCCTCCCACAATACAAAGATATGCATCTGAAGCATTTCTCCCCAGGCCTCTGATGAAAATTAGCTTTGTTCTAAGTTGGACTTTCCCAGTAAACAAATGTTAAAAAACATAAATTGTATTTTATTCTGTCAAATCAGTGCGAAATGAATTCACAAAATAATGATAGCCATTTAAGTTTGTCTTACCATCTTTTATGAAACACATGGTAACACAATATTTTATTCTAGCAACTTTCTAAAATTATACAAGCAATGTTTAAAATGTGTGTCCCCAGTTTGCCATCCATTCCCTATTGAAATATTATTGGTTTATCATTTTTTTAATGTAACAGAGACAATTTATTTTTCAGGGCAACAGGCACTTTACTTGTAGATGAAACAATATAAATATGAAAATATAAAAATATAAAGTTGTTTGCTAGCAGCAACTTAGTTACAGATCTCTAACATGGAATTTAGATGACTTTTACTTCTGCAGACTGCAGAGATTGTGCATATTTACTGATGTGGATTGTAGAAGGTTGAGTAGACTTTATGATGGAAATGTTCTGAATTGGGCAGTTTTGTCATTATTGGTTCATGCATTTTGTTTCATTCCTTACTGGAAAAATGCTCAAAAAATAAATTTAAAATGTGCCCTAACAAGTGTGTTGTATTGTATAAGGACTATGATAAAGTCAGGAAGGTGTATCAAAGAACACATGTATGTTTCTTGTTTTATGTGCAAGGGGCCTAGTATGATTTGAAAACAGCCCAAAGTTAATCTTTATCCACCACTGGCCAGATGCATTTTATTTGGATGTGAGTTTTTCAGTGCTGTTTCAATGCATGTGAGTTTCAAGGGCCAAGATGTTTTAATGCTAAGTCTATTCTCATTGTGAGGCTGTATTGCTTTGGTTAGCAGCTGTCTTAGTGTTTGTGGCTTATACTATAAAATGTAAAATAAAATCCAAATAATCATTGTAGAAGTAAATCAATATGCACATTAGTGTTTATGGTAAATGGGATGGAATAGCCAGGTAATGGGGCATTGGAATGGCTGCAGGGGGACTCTAGTGCCATATTTTGATTGTCTGTCCTTCAATTTGTATTTGAAAGTTGGTATCCCACAATTCCATCGGAGTGAGCAGGGTTGCATAATTATATATGCAAATTTTGTTAATCAGCATACAGATTTGTACCTATTTTCATGGGCCTTTGTCCAGATTTTTGATGATTCTAGGTTAAGAGGTCTGCCATCACTCGTGTGCACATGGAGGACTTCTGCCTACACTTTGTTTCTTAACTTATATATCCTATGATCTCCTTGGATCTACTACCAGGTTAGCCTACTAGGCATGCATTACCCTATCATTCTTAAAAAGACAGTCTAGAATTTTCCATCTGAGTAAAAATATAATAATTTGCATATCTGTTTGTTGTTGTTTGTTTGCATCTGTGTACACATCTTTTTATTTGTGTTTATTTTGTGTTTTAAACTGTAAAAATGTAACAGTTTGTTGAATGTGTTTTTTGGAGCTTTTCTCCCCAGACCTCCACTGAAAATGGACATGCAGTTAGTCAGACTATCCCGGTAAACAAATGTAAAATAAATAAATAAATAACTTTCTCCACTTATCCCTGGTGAAAATTTGTGATCATCTAGCCAGTCATCAAGACTGTTTTTAAAAGTTGCTAGGGAAGTACTCTGTTTGATAGATAAGGGCAGCATGCTCCAGAAATGGGGGATATGATGGGTTAAGTGTCTATCGTGTAATTTACTATTGTTGATGTGATAGTGCAGGTTTAGGTCTATAGAACATGTTTACTTTACCAATTGCTATAGTGAAGTGAAAGAGTTCAGAGTGCTGAATTGTTCACTGCACAAAAAGCTAAGCAAAGATCACCCATCAGGAGTCTGTATGACACTGGATAGATGGGCATAGCTTATAGTCTGCCAGAGTACTGTGGTATGAGATATTTTGTGAGGAAACAGTAAGGCCTCTCAATCTGGTTCAGGTGCCTGGTGAGGTACATGTTGAACATACATTATATTCAATGATGAGCCTAATTAGGAATGAATAAAGTGGGACTATAACTTCTTCAGACCTTAAGGGTATAACAGGAAGCATAATCTCTGCAAGATAAAGGTATTTTTCTAACCAAAATGGAGATGTGGTAGTCAAAGGAGTGTCTATCGACACATGTACCCAAGTCCCTATACAGTAAGCAGTACTTATATTAGATTTTATCAATGGAAACTATATTGCATTTCTTGGTATTGAGGGTAAGCCTATGATTAATACATTAAGGATTTGTTTGGTCCAGCCTTTCCAGAATTTGATTGCCTAAATGGGATTAGATAACTGCTAAAGTTTGCAATTATCAACAAACTTGCTTAGCCACAGTAGTTTGAAATTTGCTTTTATGTCACAGAAATGTATACCAAAGAGGTGGAGACCAAGGACAGACCCTTGTGGGCTACTACTAGTAACATTTCTCTGTCTGGAGCAATTACCCCGGACCTTAATGGCATGGGTTCTGTCAAACAGCCAAATCTCAGTCCAGCAAACTATGTATGGGGTCATGTTGACTTGGGAGAGTTTGTCAATAATCCAAACATGTGATAGCATACAAAGCATTGGCAAGGACCAGGTCAGCAGTGTGGATTGTATGCCCCTTATCTGTGGCCTCAGTAACCCTTTCAAATAACTCAACTGTCGTTTACAAAGCTGAACTAGTGTTTATCTAGGAATATAAGGGCAACTATATTATTGTTTATTAGTTTAGCTATAATCCATTCCATAACATTGCAAATAATACTTGTGAGACTAATAGGCTTTTGTAGATGATTAAGCTGCAACTCAAAGGAACCCATGGTCACTATTGCTGAGATATAGCAGTAAATACAGGATTCTGACCATTTCACTAGATGCAAAATACAATTTTATAATTCCCTGGCTTTGGCTCATCATGTCCATGTGTCTCTAGCAATTAAAATCCGGTTAAACTTTACTTAGAGAGTTCTGGAATTTGCTGATTACTGATATCAAATTGTAGCATTTATCCAAACCATAATGATAATTCACTGAATTCCTGGTATGCTGGATTAATCCCAATTAAACACAAAAATGATTGATTTCAACAACTGGATAAGTTTCTGGTGTCATTCTAAGGGGATCCAGTATCTGTCTGCCTGGGATGACATGATTGACAGACCTCAATGCTTTGCCAGAGATGGCCTGCATCTGTCACCCCTGGGCTTCCGGATACTGGCTAAGGCTCTTGCCACCACTATAGTACCTTTTTTAGGCAGTATTCCAAAGACCAAATTACCACCATAACAGCAACAAACAAATGCAATCTGAGGGTCATGCTGCTCAACCCTAGAAGTCTAAATCTCAAAATGCACTCACAAAGAAGCACTCCTTAAGATGGAGAACATCGACATTTGTGCTGTAACAAAGACCTGGCTCAAGGCAGCAAAAAGCACCCTTGCACTACCAGGCTATAACTCATTCCACACCTTTCGGCCCCAGAACTTGGACCGAAGCTCCAAAGGTGGTGATGTTTCCATATTCATAAGGGATGCGCAAACGTCCAGACTGGTAGCCCAGCATAATGCATCTGAGATACTTCAGGTGCAGCTATCATTGGGTAAGACAGTGATTCAGGTCGTAACCTGCTATAGGTCCCCAACCATGTCCCAAGACTTACACTCCATGTTTGTAAGCACCCTGGAGAATATCAGGGTCCAACCTAACTCTCTAAAACTGGGCAACTTCAACTATCCCTCCATTAACTGGGAAAACTACACTTGCCCAACGCTTTCTGAAATTCATTAATTCCAATGCCCTGGACCAGCTCGTTCGTACCCCCACTAGAGGTAGCAACATCCTTGACCTGATCATTACTAACATGGGCGACCATTGCTCTACATCAATAGTCAACTCCTCCCTGGTTAGATCCAACCACAAACTAATCACCTTGGAAATCCACATCCCTGCCAACCCCACACCTCCACAAATGTAACCACCATAAAAAACTTCTCCAAAGCTAACTTTGGGCTCCTAAAAACAGAGGTGGCTAACTTCATGGCACCCATGCAAATGGAAAATAGTTGCATGACCTCAGAATCATACACCAATGCACTGTACAAACATGTACACAAATACATGGATCTCGCCATACCCAATATAACCAAGACGCTCTTCTCAAAAAAAAAGGAAGGCAATCTGGTGGTCCCCTGCCATAAACAAACTCTACAACAGAAGGAAGAAACTGATGTAGAATAAGGTGAAGTCTCAAGACTGGAAAAACTCCTTTATCAGCCTCAACAAAAGGATGAGATCCCTCATCAAATCCTCTAAAGCTAGCTATGAAAACAGAGTTGCAGCAGATAGTAAAGACAACTATAAGGCCTTCTATAGTTATGTAAAAAAATCTCCACGGCAATACCCAGATTTGCTCTGAGCTACTGCACAATGGTACCTCCTATACCGAGCCAACAGATATTGCCAATATACTGGCCGACAGATTCAGTGTCAACTTTACCCCTCTCCCCCCCAAAGGACCAATCACAATACCAGTAGATTGCCAGGCACCGAGTATTACTGCTGCACAAGTTAAAACAGTACTGTCCAAGGCCAAGAATACAGATTTTATGGGACCTGACAATATCCCCGGCTGTGTTCTACATGGACTAAAGAGTGAACAGGCACCTCAGCTGTGTGCCCTGTTCAATCACAGCCTCACCTCAGGCTTTGTCCCTACTGAATGGTGCACTGCTACAGTCATCTCTCTCCACAAGGGAGGAGCGACTAAAAACCCTGGGTACTATAGCCTCATTAGCCTGACAAGTCTGATATGCAAAGCTATGGAATGCATCATCATGGACCTAATAAACAAGGATGTAGGGAATCTCCAAATTCTGGCTCCTACACAGTTTGGTTTTGTGAAGGGTAGATCATGCCTGCTCAACTTGGTCGACTTCTTTGAGTCAGTCACCAGAGCTGTGGGTGAAAGCAAGGTGGTTCAAACAGCCTACCTTGATCTGACCAAGGCCTTTGATACCATTCCCCACTCAGGAATCATAGAAAAACTCACTAAGCTAGGCATCAACCCCTATATCACTAGGTGGGTTGCAAACTGGCTTGCATATAGAACCCACAGTGTGAAAGTAGCTGACTCGAAGTCAGACTGTCGACCAGTCACGAGTGGGATCCCAGAGGTTTCGGTCCTGGGTCCTCTCCTGTTTGGTATCTACTTCTCTGAAGTCCAGGCCAACACAAAGGGACTCTGGCTGACAAAGTTCGGAGATGATTGCAAGTTGGGAGCTATTATTAACTCCCCAAGCAATGTTGACATCCTACAGAAAGGCCTCAATGAGATCAATGACTGGTGCCAGAACCATGGCCTTAAGCTCAATGCCAAAAAATGTGTCATCATCCCCCTTGGGAAAAACCCAGTTCCCTTGAATTACCACATCGATGGTAGTCCACTGAATACAGAAGGCATTATAAGAGATCTCAGAACACAGGTTGACAGCAACCCTCTTTTGACCACCACATCGCCACTGTGGCCAAAAAGTCTTATGTGGCACATCTCATTATTAAGGGTTTTTCATCCAGGAAGGAATAGGTCATTGTCTCCCTCAACTGTTCCCTCATTAGGCCAATCATAGAGTACAATGCCACATTTGGCATGTACCTCACTAGACACCTGCAACAACTGGGGAGGCCACAAAAGTACCTCACAAAGTGGATCCTAGGCCTTAAACATTTGTCCTATATGGACAGACTCAAAAAAACCCAACTATTCTCTGTCTCATATCACCTACTTAGAGGCAATCTCTGCTTGACTTACAAAGCTATGTCTGACCCAGCTCTGTTAGAAATGCTACATCTAAAGAAATCCCAATCCCTCCACACCATACTCTCCAGAGACCTCAACCTCATTGTTACAATCAACAGAACATGCTGGAGGGACAGGGTTATAACCCAGAGACTGCCTATGCTATGGAATAGACTTCCCATACATGTCAAGCAGAGCACCTCACTGGAGCAATCTTGATGAGTGAATGGGAAATAGAAAATTCACCCCGGGGATCACTCCAGTGGCCCTACTCGACAGAGGCACTAGAAACTAAGGTCGGGTGGCACAATGCCAGGATAATCCCATGGGCTAAGCTTGTAAAAGCTCCAAGGCCATTAGCCTAGTACACACCTATGAACCTATGAACCTATCATTTTACTTAAAATAAACATTTGCCCCAAGATGTGTATTCTGCAAACTCTACCTCATTACATAGTTCTGCAAACCCTTATCCAATAGAATTGTTAGCTGGGCCACATCAGGTCAAATAATTTTAATGAAAGTACATCATATGTCACAGTAGAGAGGAGTGCTAGTTATCCCCTGCCTTAACTTAGGATATCAGTCCTGCATTATAGGTTCATAGGGAGGAACTAGGCTATCTGCCCAAAGACATTTATAAGCCTAGCCAGAATGTGTTGGCTTTTGCTGCCCCCTTAGATTAGTTCCCTGTGCCTCTGTCCAGCAGAGCCACTGAAGTGATCCTGGGGGTAAACGTTCTGTTTCCCATCCACTCGTCAAGGTTTCTCTTGAAGAGTGTTAGTGAGGAGCTCTGCCTAATGTAGATTGGAATCTTGTTCCAAAGCATGGGAAGTCTCTGGGACAGGAATCTATCCCTCCAGCATGTCCTATTTATTTTTGTGGTGAGGTTTAGATCCTTAGAGCATGTGGCTCGAGGGGATATGGTTTTCTTTAGGTGGAACATGTCCATCAATTCTGGGTTGGACATGGCCTTGTATGTCAGGCAGAGATCACCTCTGAGTAGGCAGTATGCAACTGAGTACAGCTGGAGTTTCTTCAGTCGAGCTGCATAGGGCCTCTGTTTGAGGCCAGTGATCCTTATAAGATTGTTATTCCTTTTGTGGCAACAGTCAGATGGAAACCCTGTAAAAGTAAAACATGCATGCACTTTGCTTCCATTGTTACTTTCTCCAGCAAGAGGTTCTATTCCATTAACCCAACGTAGCTGTTAATAATGGTCATGGCAATCAACCTGCAGAAGCACCTCCCCTTACTTAGTACATAACAGTATGCAAACAACCCTACACGACTCATATAAAGAGCTTGCTGGAGCTACTACTTTGTCTAAAGTTTTTTTTTTTTTTTTTTTTTTTAATTTGCTCTTCTGGATAAACTTGAGAGTTACATTGCAAAACTGTAAAGGTGCATTCACTGGTATAAATGTATTGTGTTAATCTTTCCAGCATCTTCGACAACAAGAGGCCGCAGCTGCTGAAGCTGAAGAAAAAGATGACTTGGACACTGCAGACGGTAATAATTACACAAATAGAAAATATCTATCTATTAAGGTGCATCTTTGTAAGTATGAATTGAAATATTACTGCTGTGTATGTTGAACCCCTGTATACTAAATAAAATGCAATGCTTTATTTTCTTTTATTTTATTTTATTGTACAGGGTGTACAAAAGACCTTGCCAAATCTGTCCATTCGCTAATATAGACATATACTTGTCAGACTGAAAAAGCCTGTGTCATACCTGACTAGACTGCAATATAGTCAGATATAAGCATCCCCTACCCGATAGTTCCTTGGAGCCAGTACTGGGACTGGCAGATACCATCTTAATATCCACTTTTAGTTATTTCCTTTCAAGATTAAAATAAACCTATAAAATACAAGAGAGAGTAAGGACAAAGTCATTAAAGTATAGTTGCAGGTATGTATAAGGAAATAAATTAAATAACTGTGTCAGTAGATTTTAATTGTGGTAAAGATTATATCAATTGCAACACAATTTCTGAGCCTAGACAATAGGTGTATCCTTTAAGTATAAAATAACGTAAATAACTGTGGCCAAAACTGTAAATGCACTGACATTTCTTTCTGCAAAGCTGCTGTATTGAAGACTGTTTTGAGGTCAGAATTCCATAAAAAGGGAACGCTATAGGAAATGTTTCTTTCATATTTATTAAATGTAGTGACCATAACAGTGCAACATTATTTTTCTCCTTCTAAATGATGAGAAAGTGACATGTTCAACATAATTTCTTAGCTGCTAAATGTTGGAAAACAGTGGCAGCACTAACTGGCCTTTCTTCAGGCCTGCAAAATTGCCAGTATGTAGGAGGCATTTACAGCGCAGTTGTACGAAAGATATTCATCCAGCCATTGCTGACAAACTGACAAACTTCAATGTCAGGTCAAAGTTTCACTAGAAAAAGATGAGAATGAACTTTGATTCAGTTCCATAAACATGTTCGCATATAGGCCTTGGCCATATGGGCTGTATGTTATAGACAGCTGCAACACAAAAAAGTACTGGTAGCAACCACACTGAGGGTATGGGTGATGCAAATGACTGCCACAGAATATGCAAATATAGGAAAACAACATGGCAGAGTGATTCAGAGATGTATAAAATGCATATGCTGCACACCCTCACTCACCTTGATTAAGTGCCATCATTTGCAGAGTTCAGGACAGCAGTTGCATTTGGTATAGGAGCTGCAGCAGTTTAACTGCATACGTTGGCAGCCACCCCTGGAGTCAGTGCTGGCAATGATGTTATGTGTCACAGTTGCCCTCACCAATGGTGATGGAACACTCAACAGCTCACATATCATCATCCAACAGATAATCAATTGCTTTGAAGCTGACAGGAATACAATATGGGACCTAGTCAAACTGTGTCACACCTGAACAGAAGTGAAGAGTATTCATGGTATGCCTATTCCTATGCTCACGAAAGTATATGCAACATTAACCATACTAGCTACAGGGACCTTCCAGTGACCCATGGGAGAATGCTTAGTATATTGCAGACCTATGTCTCATGAATACATAACCAGTACCTCACTATCTTGCTACAGTATATGGAGCAGCATATCTGGTACCCAAGGGCACCATATGAGAACCAACAGCATGATGGCATTCTGTGAGATTGTAGATTTCCCTTGGGTCCTTAGCACCATATTTTGCATCCATGCTGCTATTAAGTTTCCAGCTGCTCCAGAGGGCCAGGGATACATAAATAGGAAGGGATACAATTTCCTGAACTGTCAAGTGGTCTGCAATGCCAAGGCAGCATCTACAATGTGTCTGTGCACCACCTAGGCACTTTACTTGCTTCAGACATATGGCATAAGTCCAATCTATGCCAGTGGCTCCTGCAAGAGGACTTCCCATGTGGTCACCTGATTGGTAGGTACCCCCACAGGATAGCTAAAAAGGACCATACATGCAGGTAGCATGCATGCATGCTGGGACTACTAGGAGCTTGCTACATATAATGCTGTGTCTTGACTGCTGCAGACAAGGTCAGATGTGCCCTTGAGCTATGTATTTTGACCCCCCTATTAGCAGCTCACAATGGCAGAAATGCTATTTAACATAGCCCACATCAAGGCATGGAATTGTATGAAGTGAGTCTTATGACTGATAAAGACGTACTCTTCTGTGGTTAGACACCTCTAATGGCACCCTACAATATAGCCTGGAGATATAAAACAAAAGCTTTTTAATGTGCAGCATCTTATCATGATCCTGCGTAAGCAGGCAGTACAAGATGACATCATCATGTCACGACAAACCATAACTTATGCAGCAGCAGCAGTAGCAGGGCAGGGAGAAGAAACAGTAGAAGATAAAGGAGAAGTAGAGCTATAACTGTAGCAGTGATGGATGAGTTACACTACACTGGCGAAGAAGTGGTGTCTGGTCCACATCTATGAGATTTCACAGCTCGGAATAATATGATGCCCACTGTAACATACAGGCTATGCACCCAATACTTTATCTAGCCACACTTTAAATCAGATATCAACAAACCTACACAGTTTAAGGGGTGGACAGAGCATGGTCATCATTATTTGCCTAATTTAGGAGGACACAGTGGCATTGAGAGGATAGGGCATGGGAGGTAAATGATGTACCTATACATTCTGGGAGATTGATTTTGTGTCAGGGATCACATCCTCCAGTGTTGGGATTGAAGTATTACCAGAGGGCCTTTGATGATTTGCTCTGTGATAGCTAACCATGTCAAGGCTAAAGATGTTGCCTGGCAAGAATGGGGTTCAACTTTGGGGTTTTATGGGCCATCCTAATGACACTCCATAACTGGATTCTAAGGAGCACTTCTGAGCATAACCAAAGGTAGCAGGCCATGTGTCAGTATGTGTTCTGTATCTGATGATGTGAGACAACATGTACACATCCCCCTTGGTGCGGACCATCCCAAGGCCAGGGATACTGTGACTAGTGGAGACAGATTTCAGCGCAATTGTAATACATGGCACTGAAGCACCTATAGAGGCAACATTTGTCACCAGTGACATCAGTAGCAGTATCAGCTCATTGTGTCAGTACTCCATGTCATTGTGTAGTTAGTGCTGTGCATAGAAACTGTTTGCAGCTAGATCATTAACATACACAATTGCTGGTTGACTCATGTGCATATTAAGGACATTATGGGAGTTATGGTAGCATTGAACCCCTCTACATTGCTCACTCATGTTGTGTATGTGCACATAAGAGGGCAGTGAAGCCATGTACAGAGCAGTGGCCTCCACAGCTGCTTGTGTACCCTTACCCCCTGGAGTGTTGCAGGCAGTGCCACTGTGTTATTACATCATACCACCTTCATAGCACCATCATCATCACCCATAGCAGTCCTGCCAACATAAATTCTGTTTTGCCCCTGTCTGCTGGACTATATACCAGTGGAATATGTGAACACATGAAACACATGACAACAGTGTGAGCAGAAAGGTATATAGTTGTACTCACTCCATGTAGCCTGCATATATCTACTATACTGTGTACCAGATAGACTGTTGAGCAGGATGTTGCTCTTGCCAGCCATAGGCTCCTGCAGAGGTTCTTACAGGACAGAGATGTGGGTTGCCAATTCTACTTCATGCATTCATATATGTCACACAATAGCAGTAAGGTCAATACTAACCTGGTACATCACCTACTCCTGCATCTAAACCACCACTTCACATGAGGGTCCGAGTGTCCTGTCTAGCAAGCAACACTAAAAACTCTTCACACTCTGTCAGCCACTTCATTGCTTGTGGCCCATCGCTATGGTACTCCTCTCCATCATAATGTCATTTTTGCATCTTGCTTTGTATGGGAGGTCAATAGCTGTGACCTTTCTTTATAACTGTCTTCATAACTGTTGTAAGGACATATTATGATCTCCCATGGCATTCATATCCTGCACTATGTCCTGCCGGATCTGCTACATGACCTAGTGGTCTGCATCAACTTTGCAGGTGCATACCATGCAGTGGAGGACCCACTGTAGCACATCATTCTCCAGGTGTGTGAACCTCTCCAGGCATTGCCTCCCCTGGGTGGCCATAGCCATACTCATGCTGCCGTGGACAAAGCTTGTCATTATTTGTTGCATGTGTTTGCCTACATCATGCATGTGCTATGTTCCATGGCCTACTCTCACTAAATCCTTATGGGTATTTCCTGCAGTTATGATGTTTGGCACCAGTATATGGTACTATGCCCTGCAAGTATCCAGGGCTTTAACAATCCCCCACCATTTATATGTCACTGTATCTCATGCAGTATCCAATGTGCCCTCCAGTCACCTACAAGTAAACACAACAATATCATGTGATTATTGGGGTGGACATGCATGTGACATGTGTGGGCATCTGTGTTCCTCTGAACCCAGATGCATTTTTGTGACTATATGCTATGTTACCACCATTGTGTGCCAAGTCTGAGATGGGATATCAATATATGCCCCCCCTTGCATATATGTAAGTTACACAAACTCTGCATTGCCTTTCCATCCCCCTGAAAGGCACTACAAATATTGCAAGGGGTGCAGCAGCTACATTACCAGTCTAGTTTTCCTTCCTTCTCGCTGTAGTGCTCCACATTGAAAGCACATTCAGAGTTTTCTATGTTCCAGAGTGATCTCATGCAAGATAACAGCACTTTATATCTTGCTAA
The DNA here is from genome assembly GCF_019279795.1 of Protopterus annectens. Taxonomy (NCBI): domain Eukaryota; kingdom Metazoa; phylum Chordata; order Ceratodontiformes; family Protopteridae; genus Protopterus; species Protopterus annectens. The sequence goes on from NC_056729.1 coordinate 1,379,096,333, forward strand.
AGTAGGCCAGTTAGCAAAGCAGTAATGCTAATGACACATAGATAAGATCCTCCAAAGCTAGCTACGAAAACAAAATCGCCACTAAATCCAAGGACAACCACAAAGCATTCTATAGCTATGTCAAGAATCTAGATGGCATCACCCAGATCTGCTCTGAGTTACAGCACAAAGGCATGAAAATTACAAAACCAAATGATATTGCCAACATCCTGGCAGATCAGTTCAGTGCTACCTTTACCCCCCTCTCACCCCCTAAAGGGCCCATATCTATACAGGAAGAATGCAGAGTCCCTGTAATCACAGCTACGCAGGTAAAAGCTGCACTCTCTAAAGCCAAAAACACAGCACCCATGGGACCGGACAACATCCCAGGCTACGTTTTACATGAACTTCAGAACGAACTGGCTCCCCACTTAAGCACCATGTTCAATAATAGCCTCACATCAGGCTTTTTGCCCACTGAAGGGTGCACAGCAACAGTTATCCCACTCCACAAAGGGGGAGCCACCCCTGATCCCGGGAACTATCAACCTATTAGCCTGACGAGCCTGGTCTGCAAGGCCATGGAATGTATCATCATGGAACTCATAAACAAAGACATTGGTAACCTCCAAACTCTGGATCCCACCCAGTTCAGGTTTGTGGAAAGGCAGATCATGCCTCCTGAACCTGATTAACTTCTTTTGAGGCAGTCACCAAAGCCGTGGATGAGGGTAAGGTGGTTCACACAGCCTATCTTGACCTCACCAAGGCTTTCGACACCATCCCCCATTCTGGAATTATAGCTAAACTCACTAAACTAGGTATAAATCCCTATGTCACAAGATAGGTTGCCAACTGGCTCACTGACAGAACCCACACTGTAAAAGTTGCAGACTCCAAATCTGACCTCAAGGCAATGAAAAATGGAGTGCCACAGAGTTCCGTCCTGGGACCTCTCCTGTTTGGTATCTACTTCTCTGACGTACAGGCTAACACAGAAGGCCTCTGGCTGATGAAGTTTGCAGATGACTGCAAACTAGGAGCCATAGTCAGGTCCCCAAATGATGTGGACATCCTACAGAAGGGTCTCACTGAGACAGATGCCTGGTGTCAGAGCCATGGCCTCAAGCTCAATGCCAAAAAGTGCAGTGTCATCCCCTTTGGTAAAAACTCTGTACCCATAAACTACCACATAGGCAGCAATCTACTTAACACCAAATGCGTGATAAGAGACCTTGGGACCCAGGTGGACAGTAGTCTCTCCTTTGATAGTCACATCGCCACAGTAGTCAGGAAGTCCTTCTACATGGCACACCTCATCAAAAAAGGGTTCTCATCCAGGAAAAAAGAGGTCATTGTTCCCCTCTACTCGTCACTCATTAGACCCATTATAGAGTACAACGCCCCTTTTGGAATGTACCTCACAAGACATCATAAGACATCTGCAGCAGCTGGAAAGGCCACAGAAGTACCTCACAAAGAGAATTACAGGCCTCAAACAAATGCCCTACACTGACCGCCTCAAAAAACTCCAGCTTTACTCCGTAGCATACCGCCTACTCCAAGGTGATCTCTGCCTACCATATAAAGCTATGTCAAACCTAGAGCTGTTGGACATGCTACACCTAAAGAAATCACAATCCCTCCAAGCTACACGCTCTAGCGACCTAAACCTTGTCACCACAATAAACAGGACATGCTGGAGGGATAGATTCCTGTCCCGGAGACTTCCTATACTCTGGAACAAGTTACCCATCTATGTCAAGCAAAGTTCTTCATTAGCAGTCTTCAAGAAAAATCTTGATGAGTGGATGGGAAATAGGAAATACACCCCGGGAATCACTTCTGTGTCTCTGCTGGACAGTGGCACAGGAAAATAACTTTCTTGGGTGGCGTAAGCTATGGTACCTTGCTGGCTAGGCTTACATAGGCCCTTGGGCTGATACCCTAGTACCTACCTATGAACCTATGAACCTATGAATAGTAATGATCTCTATAAATTGTTTAGATTGGGCACTGTGCTATCCGTATCTAATGATGTGTAGCTGCATGTAGTGTGTTGCATGATGTATGTAATGTATATGCACATTTACCAGTCCAGGGAGCCTGCACAGAACTGTGCCACAGTGCAGTTTTCCATTGTACAGCACATGATTTAGCAACATGCATCCATGCTCATGGAGATAATGCATTGCTCATCTAATAGTCTTAGTGAGTGGCCACAGCTGCATCTTCCAGAGGGAGCAGCAGGGCTCCTGTATAGTATGCTAGGGAAAGAAGGATGTTTATGTTCTTACTGCACAGAAACCTTAAGAAATACCTGCTAGGATAGTATAATAGCCCCTTTAAAAAGGTCGGTGCCTGATCTGGTCTGGCACAGAAGTTGTCTGATGCCACAGACATCACTCATACACTGCAACAGTGCAGCATTGGGAAACAGAGGTTTAGGAGATGTAGCTAGAAATGTACTGAAGGTATTTTTTTTGTTCTCTGCCATTTTTTTGCCCATTGCATAATGTATTGTCCACCTGCACTTAAGAATATTCTTCCTTTCTTTCACAGCTCCTGAAGAACATTATTTAAATATAACTGAGTGCTGTAGAAGGCAGGAGTGCCTCATTAGTCAACAGGGTGTGGGTGTGCTGTATAGTCTTCCAGTGCCCATATGCAATGTTATTCATGTTATTGTGGGTCTTATCATCTTCTTCTCATTATGCCTCCTGTATTCAGGTCTAACTGAGTCAGAGAGAGTTATGTGTCTGCATTCACCTCAGTTTCCACCAGTCACAGTGGCTGCTTCTTGGTCACCATGACCCTCTCTGTCTTCTTCACAAGGGGATTGAGGATTTGATTTCTGCAGTTGACATGGAGAGTTCAGTAGGGTCTTCTGTTTCACACTGTCAGCAGGGTGAAGCCTCTTTTTCTGAAACCAGACAGGGGGATTTATCTGTGGTGACACAGTGGCAGTTATGGAGGCTAACAATTGCTGGAGTGCACTGGCAGCTGGATGCCTGCATCAGCAGCATGTTCATACTTCGTAGATTCATAGTCACCAGGAATACAGTCCAGGAGACCATTGAGGAGTCTAACCCAAATTCCCAATTGCCCCAAGGCACTGTCTAATTAAGTGACTTACTCAAGATTACACAGTAGGCAAATGAATGCTAAGAGAATCAAACCCTCTGTGACTTGAAATAGCTGGTTAATAGCTCATAGCCTAAATCCTCTGCCCTAACTGCCAGACTGCACCAAATTCCCCATGTCTCCTTCTCCCCCCCCCCCACCTTGTGAATGTGAGATAGAGGGCAATGGTGACATATCAGCAGCTACAGTGGCTGGCAGAGACTGGAGCGAATGTAGCCACACCACTTCCTCTGACTCAGTTGGGCCTATATGTAGCACACACACAATGTCATGCTTCCTGAAGTGGCTTGATGACTTCCTTAGCCAGCAGGCCCTGGCCATCAGGCCATGGGAGGAGCACCCATCTTATGACAACAACTCAATAGTGTGATGCCTGTGGTTGTTGCCTTGTGGGCTGGTCTGGCAGACTCCCATGAGAGAAGCCCACTCTATCCCCATCTGGGGGCAACCTTTCTCTTCTGTGCTATTGCTCATAGCATGTCCATTCACCAGCTCTCCCAATCAGCACTAGTATACCCTCTGCCCATCTGTGTCCACCCACTGCCCACACCAATTTTTGTATGTTCCCCGTCCCTGTCTGTCTGCCCCCACTACCTTCCTTTTTTTCTCTATTCTGCCTAAAGCTGTACGTTTAACTTTCTGTTTTAACCTTCTAAATTTGAAAATGGAATCTATAGCATAAAAATATCCCTCCTTCCCTCTGAACCTCTGTTCCTTATAGAGCTCAGCCTTGTTTTCTGCATGTTCCCACTGCTTGCTCTACCCCCCTTCCTGCTATCCTAGCTACACTTTTTCCTCTCTATATATCTGAAGACTAGGTTGTGCATGTTGGTATGCCCACACATAATGCCATTCCTACAGCTTTGTGTAGTGATGTGGTTGTATGCTGTAGTCTATCAGCACTGGCATTGTATGGTGCTACACATACAGCTTTGCTAGAGAGGGATGATTTTCTTATGACATCATACATGTTGCTCATGAGATGTATGGTAGCACTGCTTCTTTATCTTGCTGTCGTACTTTACTACTTGTTAACGCTGCCTGTCTGCTTTATTATGTGCATCTGTGCTCAGAATGCTGGCACTATCCCTGGCCAACTACATCAATAATTAACTTTCAACCACTTCTACATTGAGATACCTCACCTTCAATATTGCACAACCCTGTGCGCACCTTTATGAATCCCACTCCTGAATTGTTACAAACTTTCATAAAAAATGTTGTGCCATCTTTTGCCGAGATTAGAGGATGGTAGAATAATCCTTGACTGTGTTGAATTAATTAAAATCTGAACCCCATATTACTATTATCCACTCCCTGAAGATATTGTGTAGGCACAGCTTCAAACACATAAACCTACCCAAAGTTGAAACATGAACTCCAACAACATTATTATGGCAAATGTTATACCATAAAATCCTTGACAAAAAAAATAAATAAAAAAAAATTACACCTCTTAAACTATTGCTTGCAAAAGACAACACATAAGAAAGAAATAGAAAAAATATCAATATTTTAATACTAAGACTTTAAAATAATATTAATAAAAATTTGTAGCTTTATTCCCAAAGATTTAGTTTCCTTTGAATATGAGCTGTCCATATAAATACACACTCCCAGTAAAGTAAATAGGAACAGAATATTATATGTACTTTGTGTGATGCATTTCCTGTACTGTTCTGAGAGTAATTATTTGTCTTGAAGGAAGACCTCTGCTTTTAGATGTCATTACCTGCTTCATATATTTCCTTGTGTAACTCTCAGCTGCTGTGATTTAAGTGTGCTACTTTGATTATTGCCTCCAGTAAGCCATGGTGGTGCAGCGGTAGCGTTTTTGCCTCACAGCAAGAGGTTCTCCTGTTCAGTTCTCAGCAGGAGTGCCTTCTGTATGGAGTCTGCATGTCCTCCCTGCGGTTGAGTGGCGTTTGAAAGACATACGTAGAATGGGCGTGCCTTCATTGAAGGTTGGGCGTTGAGCTGGCACCTCAGCACCTTAAAAATCTACTGCCAATCATTAGCGGACAGGAGTTCCGCTGTGGCAATCCCTAACCGGGAAAAGCCGAAAGAAGAACAACAACAACTTTGATTATTGCCTCCAGGTTCATATCTGCTTTAAAAGATTTGATGGCTATGTTAATATTCTCATGGATTTTTATATTTCCAGCTGTGTTGTACCTACAGTTTATAGTTCTATTACTGTACAAAATAAGAAAGTAATTTACTTTCTGATCTTCTGCAATGATTTTTTTGAAGGATCGTGTTATGATTTTTAATGACTGTAGGCTGGGAGTAATACCTCCATCGGAAGTCCAATGATCCCTGCTATATGACATTATGGTCTTCTGCTAAGAAGTAACTGTGATGCCAAAAGGGACAGTGTATGAAGTTACAAATGTCAGATATTTGAAATCCCTTAGACAGATACTGCATTTTCAACAATATCCTAAAAATAAATAAAGCAGATTAAACATGCATGTATCTCTATTAAATTATAATGTATGTCCAAATAATCTAATAGAAGTTTATTCTAGTGAAAAACAAACATGTATTTAACACAAAAGTATATATATGTGCACCTCACTGATAACAGGACTGAATACCAGACAATCTAAAAGCCTAAAACAGTAGCTAGAATGTCTCTGATTTTATATATTGGGGAACTACACAGCACAATAAATGTAGTCTTAAAAGTAAAGTAGGACTGTTTGTTACTACATATGATTTAACTGTTGTAATGTTTAATGGAAACCCTCAATCCTTCCCATGTGCTGATGTGTCAGTGGTGTAGTGCTGTTCCTGGAATGTGCTGCCTGAAGCCCATCTGCATTGACAGCCCATTATAGTGTGTACCTTGTGTCTGGCATGACTCATCCATTCCCATTGATGTACATTGTGTGTGTTGTTCTCCTCTTCCATTCACATCAGAATGGCAATTCTGCTATGAAAGTTGGCATCAAGAACACAAAGAAAACAACATAATCAACGGACTAGCAGAAAAATATAGAGAACATAAAATGTAAAATTAAAGCTTGTTAAACTGAGATCTTACAAAGGGTAGACATAATAATTTTGCAGTTACTGAGTATTAAGAAGAAATGCCAGGGATTTTGATCTAAGGCAAGGATAATGAAATATATACATTGTATCATGAAAAATATACTTTCAGTATAGCTCAGACATTGTCTCATTTCTGTAACATGATTGTAACGTGCAAAACTAGAATATGTGATTTGTTCACAGCTGTACTTCATGTAATATTTTACTGCTTATTTTTCCAGCTGTTAAATGAAAATAAAATAGATATGACACAGATCTAGGGTGACTTGGCAAACAGAGAGTGAGAAGTAATGTTTAATTATAGAAAACTGTCTAACTCAGAATTCTGCAAAACCATGGGATTATCCCCATAGCTGCTGTCTCCCTCCAGTGTTATGGTTACACCTAGACACAGCAACAAACTGAACCTATAGCAGTCCTTAAGTTTTACTAATCATCACTAAAAATTTTTATTGAGCTCACTGAATTGTATCTTGATTGTCAAGAAAGTCAATTTTAAAATGAAATGTCCCAGTTTATATAGTTTAAGACTACCTCTCCCGTGATTTTGAAATATTGCTAGAGCCCATATAAAGATCCTGTTAACCTCCATCTACCTCAATAAATAAATAAATAAAGTCTGCAATGTTATCACTTTCCACACAAATCAAGACAAATAAAGAACTTAACCTTGTCCAACCAACAGAACTGGTTGTGCTGTATAATAATGAACTCAGTAATACTGAAGGTCCCAGAAAAAGATGGCCGCTGGGCTGTTTTGAACTATTGCCTGAATGAAATAAAAGATAAAATGAAGCATCCTAAATTACTCAAATATTGTGAATGCATTTAAGATGCATTAGTCTCACAAAAATGCCCGTGCTTCACTTTTATGCAGTTTAAAATTTGGCATAATTTGTAGCTTTTTAAGTTTATAGAAACATAAGTACAGACTGCTCATTGGAAAATCTAACAACTATTTCTTAGCAATGGATTACCAAATTATACACACACACACATACACACACACACACACACACATATATATATATATATATATATATATATATATATATATATATATATATATATATATATATATTGTACTCTACTATTACATGTTAGATTTGCATGGCTTGAGATCCGCAAGAGCATTTTTCACCAAAGAGTGTAAATTAATTTGACAAGGAATAATGCATAGGATGTAAATGTAAAGGACAGAGGGAGCATTTAAGTGCCATGAAGAAGGCCCTATCAAAAGTGATGGTGCTTATGTATTGTTGACAGCAGAAACTGGAAATAAAGGTGATTCCTCTACAAACATTTGGGACTGCAAGGGAGCAGATTATAGGAAGCTGACTGCTAAGGATAAGGATAGCAGAAAATGCAAATAACATGTAACAAGTTCAGTAGAGGACCTTGGGTAAGAAGGCAATATTAGCATGGGGCTATAGCAAAAAAGCTTCTTAAAGACTTGCAAGTCATAATCTGTCAACTAAACGTATTATTGTCATTGCTATTTTATTTGCCCATTTTTTTTTTTTTTTTTGCCAATTTTATTTTATTTTATTTCCAGTCATCAACCCCATCACAACTAATGGGCCCATTCGTTCCTCATCACCTGTGGGGACAGTCAGACAGGAGAGGCCATCATGTAGTTATACATTAAGGGGTGGTTCAGTTTTTTTCTGTCATGTGCCTTAGCAACATACCAGAGGGGTCATGCAATAAGCGGACCTATTGATGCTGCCCGTTCATCTCTATGAGGGGGGGTGTTCCCCCAAGTAGCCCTGACACTCCCCAGAAAGCACAAGCAGTGATTTCTCTGGTTTCCACCAGAGAAAACACACAGACTCTGTGTGTTCCCAAGTGACTGCAACCCTCCCATCCCCCGGGAGAGGAGAGGAGAGTGGGCCATGCTCAATCACCCCCCTGGCCAGGCTGTTCTAGTGCCAGTACTACTAACTGGACTGTGGTCAACTGGGCCTCAGTAACTGCTCCATCCCTCTATGGCATGGAGCCAAGCTAATTTTCATTTGAACTTATGACCCTATGAGTATGATGAACTCATGGCAAAATAAATTCCATAAAGAAACCTACATACTTAACAAAGCAAACAATCATTCCATGTATTCACATTATGTATCTTTTTCACCACATCAAGCTTTTGATAAGTGAAATGATGCAGTATAACAAGAATTTCCATTCGTACTATCTGGAACTGACTTTTGTTGCTGAGGTAAAAGATATTTAGGTTGTTTGAAGTAATCCAGGCCTCAAGCATATCATACTTGTTGCCGATTCTCTCACAGTTAAGTTGGCCTGCACTATTGCCTGAAAAAATGGAAGAATATGGAGTAGGTGTGTAGCAGCACAGATGAGAGAGAGACAGAGAAAGGCAGATAGAAGGGGAAATATGGAGTGAGTGGTCTACTATGTCCAGCTGGAAGTAAGTTCCACATCAGTTGGCCATATTAGATGCCTAAAAGAAAAGGCAATGTTAGTTTATTAAAGAAATGTGTAGTCACGGACTGCACTATGGCATATATTAAAGTTACAAAGTGATGTTGTCTCTGAAGTAGGGCGAGAAGCTTGATAAAGAAGTACTTTGAACTTGATAACATGGGGAATAGGAGTTAAATGGGTCTGCTCCAGGAAAGGAGGAGAAGTTAATAAAACGGGTAGAGTAAATATGTAGCTGTGGATTTGGAGTACAGTGGGACATAGTAAGTAGGCGACAAAGAGAAAGAGGTGAGATAAAAAGAGAGGAATAAGAGTGGTACAGATAGAAGTATGAAAAGGAGGAACAAACTGGGCATGATAAAAAAAATCTCTTTAAAAGAGAATCACTACCATCAATCTCCTGTGCACTGCTCCAGTTACTAATAGCAAACACTGCAGTTTTGTTTGTATTTCTCCAAAGACTGCTGGCAGCAGTTTTAGCACTCAGGGAGAAAGCTTACGTGAAGCCTGTGCTTTGTGTCCTGAAAAGCTTCTCATGTCTTTCTCCACTACCGTAATCACTTTTCTATTTCAAAATCTGTCACCATCCATATAAGTGCTCAGCTTTCTATGCTGGAAATGGACTTGTTTATATGCAAATACAGTGGCAAATGGCTCATTTAATAATTCTCTCTGTCCTACGGCACAGCATTTTCAGAATTCTCCCTCCCGCTTTAGAGAGTTCTCCTTTTCTGTGCAGTGTATCCGAAACATTAATTTTGCCCATCTCTCAGTCTTACCCTTTTTAGTTCTTTCTTTGGCCTGATAGATAGGCTGTGTTGTCATTTTATGACATTCTCTGTGGAAAAATGGCTTACCAACTCCCAATAATACTTAACCCCAATAAAACCAAACTTCTAATTTTCCGCCTTACTAATCACTCTACTCCCCCTCCACCCTCATTTACTATCCTTTCTAACAACAAAACAACCATCTCTCCAGTCACTCACACCCAACTACTAGGTGTAGAAACTGACTACAGCATGAAATTTGATACTCACATGTCACTCAACATAAAAAGTACACAAAAAAACTGAAGGGACTATATAGAAACAGAAAAATCCTCACAAATAGTACCACAGCTAAAATAGCACAAACCAATCTTATCTCTACACTTCTATATGCCTCTCCCATCCTCACCAATCTCAGAAGATCAGACTTATCCAAACTTGATACCCGCTTTAACAAAATTGCATGATTCTCCACCACCAGCCCTTACAAAACTCACCACTACTCAGCCCTTAAACAACTCAACTGGCATGAACTCCACCATCTCCTCCTCTACAACCAACTCATACTATCCTATAAGATTCTCTACTACCCCAAGAAAACCCCTGCGTTACAAAACCTAATGCACCAGTACTAGAGTTCTATGCTGCAACAACAAACCATTTCTTCAGGTCACTAAGTCCAATAACTCTGCAGGGGCCTCCCTTTATTCTAACTATATCGCTACAAAATGGAACTCTCTGCCCACTAACATAACAGCCGCGACACCCATATCTCAGTTCAAGAAATCTCTAAAAACACACCTACAAACTAACTGGGTGTGCCACTGTGACATCCCAGGCTAATCCTACTCCATCTTATTCTGGCTCACCTCTATTCAAAGATCCTCCCTCATTTCCTGTCTATAGACATCTCTTATTCTTTTTAGTCTCTCCTCTCTAGCTTCTCTCTTCTCCCTCATCTCCTCTCCTACTTCCAAATGATGATAATTAATGTATACTCTATAATATTATATCATTCTGAATATTTTACTGATGTACATAGGTTCATAGGTTCATAGGTTCATAGGTTCATATATCAGGCTATCCCGAGGGGCATTATTAAGCCTAGCCCATGGTTTGTTTTTACGCTACCCCCTTTAGTATGGGGAACAGTTCACTGAATAATCATAGCTTAATTTTTGTTATGCTTTGTTCTTATGTAAATATATGTAATCCTTGTTGTATTATGAATTATTAAACTGTGCTGTAACTGGAGCTTTTCTCTCTAAGGCTTAGGTTCATAGGTTCATAGGTTGGTACTAAGCTATCGGCCCTAAGGCCTATGCAAGCCTAGCCATAACAATTCCCTGGAAATTTCTTCCCACAATATTTTCTTCTCTGGGCCCCTGTCTAGCAGGGTGACTGACATGATCCCCGGGGTGAATTTCCTATCTTCCATCCAATCAACAAGGTTCCTTTTGAAGAGGGCCAATGAGGCACTCTGCTTGACATGTATGGGCAGTCTATTCCAGAGTATGGGGTGTCTCTGGGTCAGGAACCTATCCCTCCAGCATGTTTTGTTCATTGTGATGATAAGGTTTAGATCCCTGGAGCTTGTGGCTCTGAGGGATTGGGATTTCTTTAAGTGGAGCATGTCCAACAGCTCAGGGATTGACATGGCCTTGTATGTTAAGCAGAGATCGCCTCTGAGTAGACGATATGCCACAGAGTATAGCTGGAGTCTTTTTAGACGGTCAGCATATGGCATCTGCTTTAGGCCTGTGATTCTTTTAGTGAGGTATTTCTGTGGCCTTTCCAGCTGTTGCAGATGTCTTGTGAGGTACATACCAAATGGGGCATTATACTCTATAATGGGTCTAATGAGGGATGAGTACAGTGGGACAATGACCTCTTTTTTCTGGATGAAAAGCCCTTAGTGATGAGGTGTGCCACATAGAAGGATTTCCTGACTGTTGTGGTGATGTGGTTATCGAAAGTGAGACCACTGTCCACTTGTGTCCCTAAGTCTCTCATCACACTTTCGATGTTTAGTGTCCTGCCACCTATGTGGTAGTTCATGGGTAAATGTTTTTTTCCAAAGGGAATAACTATACATTTCTTGGCATTAAGCTTGAGCCCATGGCTCTGGCACCAGGCATCTGTTTCTGTAAGGCCCTTTTGTAGAATATCCACATCATTTGGGGATTCTATAATGGCTCCCAGTTTGCAGTCATCTGCAAACTTTCTAGCCAGAGTCCCTTAGTGTTGGCTTGTACTTCAGAGAAGTAGATGCCAAAAAAGAGGGGTCCCAGGACTGAACCCTGAGGTACTCCACTTGTCAATTGTCTGGAGCTGGATTAAGAGTCTGATACTTTTACAGTCTGGGTTCTGTCAGTAAGCCAGTTGGCAACCCATCGAGTGACGTAGGGATTTATGCCCAGCTTAGTAAGTTTATCTATGATTCCAGAGTGGGGGATGATGTCGAAGGCCTTGGTGAGGTCCAGATAGGCTGTGTGGACTGCCTTACCCTTGTCCACAGCTCTGGAGACTGATATGAAGAAGTCAATCAGATTGAGGAGACAAGATCGGCCCTTCACAAACCCAAACTGGGTGGGGTCCCATGTTTGAAGGTTGCCAATGTCTTTGTTTATAAGTTCCATGATAATGCATTCCATGCCCTTGCAGATCAGGCTTGTCAGACTGATGGGATGGTAGTTCCCAGGATCCAAGGTGGATCCTCCCTTGTGGAGCGGGATAACTGCAGCTGTGCGCCACTCAGTGGGCACAAAGCCTGAGGTGAGGCTATGATTAAACAGGACACTTAGGTGGGGTGCCAGTTCATTTTGTAGTTCATGTAGTACACAGCCTGGGATGTCATCTGGTCTCATGGATGCTGTATTCTTAGCTTTGGATAGTGCTGTTTCTACCTGTGTGGCTGTGATTATCGGAATTTGGCAATCTTTTGGTACTGAGATGGGCCCTTCAGGGGGTGAGAGGGGGGTGAAGTTGGCACTAAATCGATCTGCCAGGATATTGGCAATATCCTTGGGATCAGTATATTTAATGCCATTCTGTTGTAGCTCAGAGCAGATCTGAGCATTGCCATTTAGATTCTTGACATAACTATAGAATGCCTTGTGATTGTCTTTGGAATCTTTGGCAATTTTATTTTCGTAACTAGCTTTTGAGGCTTTTATGAGGGATCTCAGTTTCTTACTGAGACTGGTGAGGGAGTTTTTTGCATCCTGGGATTTTCCTCTTTTCTGCAACAGTTTCTTCCTTCTGTTGTATAGTTTGTTTATAACAGGGGACCACCAGATTGGCTTCCTTTTTTTGGAGAAGATCATCTTGGTTGTATTTGGAATGGCACGATTCATGCACGAGTGGATGTGCTCGTACAGTGCCTTAGTGTAGGATTCTGCAGTCAAACTTCCAGATCCCGTCTGCATGGGTGTTGTGAAGTTTGTCACTTCTGACTTCAGTAGCATGAAGTTGACTTTGGAGAAGTTTTTTAAGGATGTTTCCTTACTAGGAGGTGGGGATGGGATGTGGATGTCAAGGGTGATTTGCTTATGGTCAGACCTGACCAATGAGGGGGTGACCACTGGTGTGGAGCATCTGTCTCCCATGCTGGTAATGACTAGGTCTAGGATATTGGAGCCACTGGTGGGACAATGGATCAGTTGATCCAGGGCATTGGAATTTATAAATTCCAAGAACCGTTGAGAAAAGGAGTTGGTACCTGAGTAGTTTTCCCAATTAATGGCAGGGTAGTTGAAATCACCCAGTATTAGGGTGTTTGGTTGTATCTTAATATTTTCCAGTATGTTTAGGAAGGTGTAGTGAGAATCTTGGGGTATGGTGGGGGATCTGTAGCAAGCTACAATTTGGATTGCAGTCTTACCTAGTGTTAGTTGCACCTGGAGAATTTCAGATGCATTGTGTTGGGCAACTAGCCTGGAGGTGTGAATATCCTTGGTGAATATGGACACTTCTCCACCTTTAGTGTTTCGGTCTTGGTTTTGTGGCCAAAACGTGTGGTAAGAATTGTAGCCTGGTATTGCAGGGGTGCTCTCTGGAGCCTTGAACCAGGTCTCAGTCACTGCATAGATATCAATGTTCTCCATTTTTAGAAGTGCCTCGAGAGTGTGCATTTTGAGGTTTAGACTTCTAGCATTGAGTAGCATTACCTTCAGATTTTGCATGCTTGTATCTGTTACGGTGGTGGTTTTATCCTTTGAACCTTGTCTAAAAAAGGCACTATAGGGGTGGCAAGAGCTTTAGCCAGTAACCTGAATCCCAGGGGTGACAGGTGCAGACCATCTCTGGCAAAGCATCGTGGTTTGTCGATCATGTGTTCCCAGGCAGACAAATACTGGATCCCCTTTGTATGACACCAGAAGCTTAGCCAATTTTTGAAGTCAGTCATTTTGTCCTTATACTGTGGTATCATTCTGGGTGAAAGCAGGATGCTACTCAGGGCTAGGGTCATACCTGCCTGGGTCACATGATCCAAGAGCTCTTCCATGTCTCTTTTCATGTAGTCCAGGGAAGTACGTCTCAAGTCATTCACTCCAGCATGGACAATGACAGAGTCATATTTGTACTTGTTGTGGGGTAACTTGAGTGCATGCGTTATGTGGCGGATCTTGGCACCCGACAGGCAGCTGATTGTAATTTTCTCCTTGTTCAGCCTGGTGAGTGGGACATCAGTGTGCCTGACTATAGAGTCACCTATGACTAAAGTGTTGGGTACATTGTCTTGCCTTAGGGGCTGTTGTTGGGTGGCACACTGGTGTTGTGAGCTATGTGTCACTTTGGTTGTGACTGGTGTTTGCTTGCGTTTTGGCTTCGGAGGTCCTTGTTGCTTGGGCAGGTTAATGTTAAGGGCCTCCGCATATGTGGGTTTAATGTTGCTATGTGTGGGTGTTGATGGTGTGGGTTTTGAAGGGCTGTGAGTTGCTAGAGATGTAATGCAGGTGTTAGCCTTCTCCTCTTGACTGTCTAGCACAATCTTGACCAGAGAGAGCTTTGCTTCCAGTTTGGCTATGTAAGTGCATCTCTCGCAGGTTGTAGTGTTGGGTGGTAGGAGGAGAGGATTGTCTGTGTACATGAGGCAGTTGCCACATTGACCCATATGCCCAGATTCACCAGGTGGACAGGAGAAATCACCAGAAGCTGACCCTTGGACATGCCTGTTTAGGTGCTTTTTTGTAAAGTTTAAGAGCTGTTTTCCCTTACCTTTGCAAGGTACTTTGCAATTGTAGGCTGTTTAGTGCCTATGATTTATTTCTCCTTATTGACAAGGAGAGCTGAGTGCTTGTATCAGTTTCAGGCTTCCTAGTGCTTTCCAGCAGGTTCTAGAGCAATTGCTAGTCACAGGGGTTCAGATTTTAGTGCTACTACTGAAAAACCAGCTAATTTTAAGGGAAAACTTGAAGAGCAGACTTTCTGGCACCTGGAATAGTTTAACTGTAGCCTCGTAGTGCTGCAGGATGTGAAAAATGTGCAAACACACGCGTTTTTAAGCCAGAAAGTTGAAAGGGATAGAAATCAGCCCAAAAAGGCTAATAAAATTACAATTTCAGAGCTGGAAACCACTACTCTAGCGTTAGATAGGCAGTACAATGCTCACCAGTCCCACTGGTAGGCAGTAGGACTTCCCACTACCACAGCAAGGTCTGGATAACTCTGAGCACAGAAAATAAAGTCCTGAGACAAGCAAAGCCTGGGATATGGACTGACTAGAAAAGGTGGGAAACCAGCAAACAAGATAGTATATATATATATATATATATATATATATATATATATATATATATATATATATATATTTTTTTTTTTTTGTTGAAACAGGCTAAACAATGCAATAATACAGTAAATAAACACAGAAAAGGCTAACACACTTGAGTGTGTAGTCCTAAACAGTAAATGCAATTAAAACTCTTCAAAATTAGCAATTTAAAACTTTTTAAATGAAATAAGGCAAGTGCACAACTGAAAAACGATTTAAGAGGCAGTAACACAGCAGAATAAGTAGCTAGTCTACATATACAGAGAAGCCTATATATACAGAAAAGCAGCTAAAACACACAAACACTTCAGATGCAGTGCAACGTAGAGCACTTGAGTTGTAGCAATATTAAGGCAATTACAGTTATAATAAATGCTCTAAAATATACTCTATATTTCCAAAATGTTTGTGAAGCACAGTCAGAACATAAGGAAATTCAGGCAAAACATTTTTTTTTTTGAAAGGGAAAAAGGAGAAACAGAAGGCTTTATCAAATGTTCTCTCTGTACTAGGTAGAATGAGCTAATGCCACTAGACTGGGAGGAGTGTCCCAGATCAGATCTACAGTAGGGGCGGGCAACTGCAAAGCCACCAAGTATAACAGCAAGACACCAACAGGGAAGGCAGGTGGGGATAAACTACAGAAAGCCACAAAAAAAAAGTTATGTTCTTACCATAACGTTCCATGTGAGTTGTTCATCTCGCCTTTTTGTTCTTACACGTGTGTTCGGAGCCAATCTCTCGGCTCCGAGTCAGCTGCTTTTCTAGCTTAAACTCTCAGAGAAGCTCGAGACCCAGTATATATCCCATGATGCTCTACTGTAAACCCCAGATCTAGTACGCTGCACCCGAAGACAGCCTAAAAAAATAAGCACTGTAGTACCTACCTATCTGGGTACCTCTAGATTTGCAGAAAGGAAAACAGTCTGTCTTAAGAAGACAGGCTGACAAGACCAACCAATCCACCAAGACAACCATCTTCCTCACCAGGAGGGGGAAGGTGGGAGGAAATATAAGAACAAAAAGGCGAGATGAACAACTCACGTGGAACGTTATGGTAAGAACATAACTTATTTATGTGAAGTTGTTCTATCTCGCCATTTTGTTCTTACACGTGGGTAGCGTCCCAAGCACCCTAATCCTGGCCGGCTCAAGGGAGAACATTCCTAAACACAGTGGAACCAAAGGAAGCCCTGTCCCTGGAGGCCCTGTCCACTTTGTAATGAGTGATAAACGTGTGAGGTTTGGACCAAGTAGCAGCTGCACAGATGATATCCAAGGGTAAACGAGCTGCATGAGCTAATGACGTAGAAACAGCCCAGGTAGAATGGGCTTTGACATTAGTCGGTAATGGCTGGTTAGTGGAGGAATAAATGAATTTAATGCAATCAGAAAGCCACTTAGATAATGTCACTTTTGATACCGCAGAACCTTTCTTGTTCTCTGCGTAAGAGACAAAGAGTTGATCAGATTGCCTGAAATCTTTCGTTCTGTCCAAGTAGAATCTCAATTGTCTGTGAACATCAAGCTTGTGTAACATATATTCCAGTCTGTTGGTATGGTGTCTAAAAAAAGTTGGGAGCTCTATGGACTGATTTAAGTTAGTTTCTGAACAGACCTTAGGAAGAAAGGTAGGATTTGTCCTGAGGGACACCCTATCAGGGTGGAAGATCAAATATGGGGGCCTGGAAGATAAAGCTTGGAGTTCAGAGACCCTAGACACAGATGTAATGGCTACCAGAAATATTGTTTTCCAAGACAGAAACTTCAAATCACAAGATGATGTGGGTTTGAAGGGGGTAAGCATCAATTGGGATAAAACAAGATTCAAATTCCAGGGAGAGACCGGGTGTCTGATAGGTGGTCTGAGATGGTGGGTCCCTTTCAAAAAGGCCTTACGTAGTCTGTGGGACATGATGTTAGATCCGTTAAACCCTACATGAAAGTTGGAATGGCAGCCAATTGAGCCCTTATGGTGGCAGCTGCTGCGCCGTCATAGAACAAGGAGGGCAAGAACTGTAATATGGTATGAATAGACGCAACATATGATTCAACGTCATGGTGAGAAGCCCAGTGAACAAATCATTTCCATTTGCTATTATATAGCTTCCTGGTTGACAGTTTATGAGAGGAAACTATAATATGTTGGACCATGGGAGACAAATCATGAGACTTGGCTAATTTGGGAATTGGAGCAGCCAAGCTGTCAGTTTTAGGGAGATGAGGGAGGGATGAAGAACTCCCGACGAATGAGTCAGAAGGTCTGGCACTGGGTCCAGAACCCATGGTTCTTCCACTTGATACTTCTGTAGGAAGGGGAACCAAATCTGACGAGGCCAAGATGGGGCTATCAGAATAACAGTCCTTCCCAGACTTTTGGCTTTCTGTATGAACTTGGGAATTAGGAGAATTGGCGGGAAGGCATACAGGAGGCCCGGGGGCCAATCGTGTACAAGCGCGTCCCTCGGATTGCTCCCCGGTGGGGGATAAAGGGCAAAGTAGCTTCTGCATTTGGCATTCATCGGAGATGCAAACAGATCACAGCAAGGCTGGCCCCACCTGCGGAAAATCTTGTCCGCCACCTGTTGTTTGAGGGACCACTCGTGAGGCAACAGGATGGCCCTGCTCAGTTTGTCTGCTATCACGTTGGATGACCCCGGGATGTGCATTGCTATCAGAAAGCGCCTGGTGGATACAGCCCACTGCCAAATTCTTAGGGCCTCTCGGCATAAGGGATACGATCTGGTTCCCCCTTGCTTGTTGATGTACCAGACTACTGACTTGTTGTCTGTCTGAATTGCAATTGTCCCCAGTCGTGAAAGTGTTGCAATGCCAGGAACACCGCTCTCAGCTCCAGGACATTTATATGCAAATGTGATTCCATGCTTGGCCAAATACCTTGGACAGTCTTTCCCTGAAATAGCCCCCCCCCCACCCTATCAGGGAAGCATCCGTGGTCACTGTGGCTGTGGGTTGGGGAAGAACAAGAGGATGTCCGGCTACTACCTGGTCGCTGTTCAGCCACCAATTGAGATCCTTCTTGCAAAGATTTGTTAACAGAATCTCATGCGACATGGGCAGTTGTTGGTAAGACCATTGTGTGAAGAGTAACCACTGGAGTATCCGCATGTGCCCCAACGGGACTGCTATTAGCGTCGCTGCCATTGTGCCTAATAGCTTCAATATCTGGGATGCAGGAGCTTTGTTCTGGGTCAACAGACTGGACAGCTGACTTCTTAGGGATAAGATTCTTGTTTGAGGCAACCTGATCCTTGAATCGACAGTGTCTAGCTCTGCTCCTATAAAGGTAATATGCTGCAAGGGCGATAACGCAGATTTTTCGAAGTTTAAGGTTATCCCCAATTGGGAACACAGGTTGCTAATGTAGTCTCTTGCCTGAATTAGTTGATGCCTGGAGGTGGCAGTGAGGAGCCAGTCGTCCAGATATGGAAACACCCAGAATCCTAAGCATCTCAGGTGAGCTGTGACCACTGCCATACATGTGGTGAACACTCTGGGGGCTGTGGTGAGACCAAAGGGCAGGGCTCTGAATTGGTAATGACTGGCCCCCAACCAGAAATGCAGGTGATCTCTGGATGATCTGGTCATTTTGATGTGGTAGTAAGCATCCTTGAGATCTATAGAGCACATCCAATCACCCGTTTCTAGGAATGGAAGTATCGATTGAAGCGTGACCATCCAGAACTTTTCCTTCTTGATGAAGGTGTTGAGTTTGCTGAGGTCTAATATGGGCCTCCAGTCCCCTGTTTTCTTTGGAACTAAAAAGAACCTTGAGTAAGTTCTGGATCCAATCTGGTCCACTGGGACTGGCTGGATGACTCTTTTGTCTAGCAGGTTTTGAATCTCTATGGCTACTAGTTTTCACAGACTGGGTGGAACGTCTGGAATACTTGTACACATGGGAGGGAATTTTGTAAAGGGGATGTAGTAACCTCTGGAAATTATGCTTTTTACCCACGAATCCATTGTAATGTTTAGCCAGACATTTGGGTATAAAGCCAAGCGACCCCCAACCACCTCCAGAGAAGGACAGCCGGGCTTCCTTTCAGGAACGCTGATAGGGCTTACCAGAGAACTGCTCCCTGTCACCCTCATTTTGCAGACACCGTCTGCCGTTTGGACGGTGTCTTCCATTTTTACCCCCTCCTCTGCCCCTAGAGGGGGTATCCATAGGTGTGTTCTGGAAAGCTCCTTGGGGCTTTCAAAACCACATTTTTCCACTTCACTGCCCTTTGGGGTACGGTCTAGTTGGAGTGGAAAAATGGACTCCTACAGCAGACAGAGTCTTTCCTTCTTGTTCACACCTAGTAAGTGTCTCCTTAACTTTAGGCCCGAACAAGGTGGTACCATTGAATGGGGTATTGACGAAGGAAGACTTGAAGGCTTCCACAAAAGAGCAAAGGCGCATCCAGGACTGTCTCCAAAGAGCTATCGCTGAACCTGCCGCCCTACTCGATCCATCGGCGGCATAAGAAATATGCCGCATGGATGAGTTGACTATAGAATTGAGGGTGTTGAGTTGTGCAGTCACTTTCTCAGAAACTGCATCAGCTGTGTTACCCTGTTGAGTATCTCCCAGCTCGTTAAGGAGATCATACTGAAGGTGGGTAAAACGGGTCAGGTAGTTGAACAATCTCATGGAAAATGCCGCAGAACTAAATATGCATTTCCCATACCTGTCCATCGTCCTAGAATCCCTATTAGGAGGATGGACAGAAGAAGAGGTTTCTGACATCTCTTTCTTGGTGGCTGCCGACACCACCATGGCATCAACCGGGACTCCCTTGGTAAGAAAGGCCTTGTCAGCAGGGGAAGTAATGAACTTGTTGAGCCTCCGAGGGACCGGTTCCACTGAATCAGGGGACTCCCACGCCCTTCAAGCAACCAGATCCATTAGTTCGTCAAAGGGAGGAGTAACCCAGGAGGTGGATGGTTGAGACCCAAAGGCCTTCAGGAGTACCGACTCATCCTCAGTAGGGGCAAGGGACTGCCAATCACCCCTCTGCCTTAAGATCTCCAATATGTCTGCAAATGAGACATCCTCTGAGGGGGATCGTGTGGACCCTTCTGGTTCCTCCAAGTCAGTATCTGATCTCAGGGATTCCTGTGGGGAATCCAAGTGCCTCCTCTTGCACAGTCTCTTCCTAGGTACTTCATCGGTGGGAGCGTCCGGTGAAGTCCCTGTAGAGGAGGGGCCGCCCAATGGGGATACCTGATGCTCTGGGTCTCGACACTTGGTAGGGACCTGTGGGGAAGAGACAGAATGAGGCCCTTTAGGGGGAGGGGAAGAAAGATCCGAGGAGGTAGTGGTCTTAGAAGACATGACCTTCCTCATGGCATCGAAGGCACCAGAATCCTGGTCCGAGACATTTGTCAGCTCCGAAGAGGCCGGCAGTCCTCCCCGAGCTGAGACCCCGTGCTCCAATCCAGAGGACAGAGCCAAACCCACTTGCACTGAAGCCCCAAGGGGAAGGGTTGGAACCGAAGTCTCACCCTGGAGCCAGCGAAGGAGTGTCGGCTCCAAGACTCCCCGGTTGAAACCAAGGAGATCAAGGTGGATGGAGCCGAGGGAGCTGGATCGAACTTCGGCTCCGAGGGTTCTACCAACATCGGTTCCCTCTGCCCCGGCTCCGAGAGTTCGATTGGCTTCGGAGGAAGAGGAGTAGAAAGTAGGACTGGAATTTCAGGCTTCGAAGCCGAGTGGCTCGAAGCAGAAAGCATTTTGGCCAGGGCCGGGTTCTCTAGCAATCTCTTAACCACGTGGTCCAGGTCCACATCAGATAACCTCAAAGAATGGGTCGAGGGCTGGGTCGAAGGGGCCGAAGATGGCACCGATTGAAGAATTGGAGACTGAGGAGTCTCTAACACCGGATCCACAACTGGGCTCCAAGATAAAGGATCAGTACATGGCTCCAAAGGCTGTGGAGCCGATGATCGAACCATACTAGAGGAGCTCGGAGCTGAGGACTTGGACTCCAAGGACCCCTTGGATGACGTCAACCCCTTCGAAGCCTTGGAAGAAAGGTCGGTCTTGTCCAGCGCAGCCTGAAAATCAGGCTTCAGGAGTCCTCTATCCACCAGCTTCCTGCGCCTTTCCAGAAGAACTCTGGTGCTAAAGGAGTGGCAGATAGAGCACACTTCCTGCAAATGAACAGATCCTAAACAGTACACACAGGTGGAGTGGTTGTCCGTCACAGGCATTTTTTGGCCACATTCACACCTTTTGAAGCCAGACTTTTGCTTCTCTGACATTTTCAAAGAAGGAGAGGAAATATATATAAATATATATGTATATATAAGTTCAGATCCCTGAACTCAAAACTTTGAGTATTAAACACAAAAATGTTATTCAACTATTTTTATAAGTTTAACTAACTAATCTCTAACTAATCTAACTAATTTGAAACTACCACTAACAAAATTAGTTCACACAAAGGAGCTGACAGAGCCCTGTCATGCCCAAAAAGCTAAGAAAGGCCTAGAACAAACAGCCGTTAAGAAAAAACTCTACAAAGTATTCTAATCTACACACTAAGTCTAACTAAACTCTATTTTTTAAATACAATAACACTAGCTAACACTCCAATAGAAAAATATTTTTTCAAAATATTTCTAAATTGTTTGTGACTTTCGGCTTTTCCCGGTTAGGGGTCGCCACAGCGGAACTCCGGTCCGCTAATGATCAGTAGTGGATTTTTACGTACCGGGTTACCAGCCCTGACGCACAAACTTGAACGAAGGCACGCCCCATTCACGTATGCCTACACACAGAAGACGCTCTAGCTGAGAATCGAATGGAACAACGTGTTGCTATTAGGCAACAACGCTACCACAGCACCACCACCGCAGTACCAAAATATTTCTAAATATAGAATAAAATAACACTGGCCCGAGTTTCCTCCGACGAGTCTGTAGACCTGTTGCAGCGGCAAACTAGATCTGGGGTTTACAGTAGAGCATCATGGGATATATACTGTGTCTCGAGCTTCTCTGAGAGTTTGAGCTTGAAAAGCGGCCGATTCAGAGCCGAGGGATCGGCTCCGAACCCACGTGTAAGAACAAAACAGCGAGACAGAACAACTTCACATTGAAAGTTTTTAAACAGATAAAAATTTGTAAAGATACAGAATGCTTTTAACTGCAAACAAGTTACCTGTGCAGATTACAATAAAAGTGCTATATATAAATTGCTAGAAACAATAAACTGTATAAATAATCGAAAAAAACAGGATACTTGTATATCACAGCTAAGAGTTGGAGTCAACACCTCTCATCCACTCTGCTCAGTGTGTATAGACAGAGACTCTCTCAAAGTTAGGGCTTAAATACCAGAAGAACAACTTTTTTTTTTTTTTTACAAAAACATGAAAGAACCAGCCCCCACTAGCCTGCAGCCAATTAATACAATCTAGCCAAGGTAAAGAAAAGCTTCAGCTAATTCAAGAAAGCACTACAGAAAGCCACAATGTGAAAGTTTTTAAACAGATAAAGATTTGTAAAGATACAGAATGCTTTTAACTGCAAACAAATCAGTTACCCGTGCAGATTACAATAAAAGTGCTATATATAAATTGCTAGAAACAATAAACTGTATAAATAATCGAAAAGAAACAGGATACTTGTATATCTCAGCTAAGAGTTGGAGTCAACACCTTTCATCCACTCTGCTCAGTGTGTATAGACAGAGACTCTCTCAAAGTTAGGGCTTAAATACCAGAAGAACAACTTTTTTTTTTTTTTACAAAAACACAAAAGAACCAACCCCCACTAGCCTACAGTCAATTAATACAATCTATCCAAGGTAAAGAAAAGCTTCAGCTAATTCAAGAAAGCACTACAGAAAGCCACAAAATGAAAGTTTTTAAACAGATAAAGATTTGTAAAGATACAGAATGCTTTTAACTGCAAACAAATCAGTTACCCGTGCAGATTACAATAAAAGTGCTATATATAAATTGCTAGAAACAATAAACTGTATAAATAATCAAAAAAAAAAAAAACAGGATACTTATATATCTCAGCTAAGAGTTGGAGTCATCACCTCCCATCCACTCTGCTCAGTGTGTATAGACTGCTGAAAAATGTAACATAAAATAAATAAAATAAAAATAAATAATTTCCTCACTCTGTTCTGCACATTTCATTCTTCTATAAAGCTCTGTCTTTTTTCAGCAACTTACTTGTTATATCTGACTATTTCTTTCCATTTAGTAAATCTGGTTGCCTCTTCAGAAAACTTAAGATCTTGGTAACTTTGGAAGGGCAGGCAGATCTCATGAGTATCTTCTTAGGGTCTCCAGGACTGATGGAGTCAAATACCTTTGTCAGGTCTCTAATAATGATGTACAGGTTCTGACTTTGCACTTGACACTGTCCATAAATCTCCCAGGCACGAATCATCATGTCTGTTGTCCACCATGACAGAATGAATCTACACTAATATTCTGGCAGGATGTCTTTGAGGATGGGTGGAATCCTGCTACTACAAATTAATAAGGCAAATTATGAACATGCAAGCATGGAGCTGAAGTTTTATGTCCACTGTATTCTTCAAGGGGGTAGAGTATCCCCATGAATCACTGAATAGATGTACCAGGTCTAGAGTTACTGAGATTTTTTACCTCAACATTTCAACCAGGACAAATCAAAAAACATAAGTGACCTATCCAAATTATTTCTATCACATATGTTACATTTCATCAACACAACAGATACAATTAAAAAAAATAAAATAATAAAAGTAACACTACTTAGACATAGCTTGGAGAGGGAAGATTCACACACTTGCATTCATGTAAATGCTTTATATTAATTTCAGCAAAGTGTTTTAGTTCACTCAGTCATCGTGTATCTAGTTAAGCAACATATGATGCCACTTTCAAGCAAAGTGATCAGAACTAGAGATTAAATTGCAGGAACATTTCAGTGCTGTTTTGTGTGACTTGCATGCAAACACATATAGCTTAATCTATTAGTTAACAAAAAAGACAGGCAAAATGCTGGTAATGAAAAAATAATGCATGTTCTAAACCTTTATCATATTTTCTTAAAATAGACACATCTAAATGCTTCATAACTAAGAAGATATGTATCAATATGTAGCAAATAGTTTTGAATTGGTCTAAAACAATGATCTGGCTCTGCTAATAATTAAAGTATGAAAATAGTTTACATGGCTCATTTAAATCCAGTAGAAACACTCTGTGGTAGCAGCATCTTCTCCTTTAAGTAGGACCCTGCATACGTCACATGCACACACGTCAATGCAAGTAGTGGGTCACGAAAAATTACCGTTTTCAAAAGTGGGCCCATGCAAGTTTGGGAACCACTTGTCTAAGTTGTTGACAGACATTTAATACCATAGCTACAGTTGTCATGCTGAGTTTATATAATATAAAATTAGTTCCAATGAAAGCAGTCTGGACAAAATTTCTATGATTAATTTACAGTAAAATGCTTCATACACAATTATGCTATTTTAATACAATATCCTGTAGGTAAACAACACTTAAAATCCCTTTGTCAAGGTTCACAAATACTGCTGTTTAATTTTTGTGTGGTAATTGTAGTGTAATAATATGCAATCCAGCAAACTAAATCCATCAGAAAACATATATCACCCTTCAATAAATGCAATAAATTAATAGTAATAGTAATAATAATAATAATAATAATAATAACCACAACAGCAAAAACATAATAGAATGTATATTATTTCAGGCAGAGATTAAACTGTAAAGACAGAAACAAATTTAGGTCTGCCATGTCTGGTATTACAGACATTAAAAGAAGCCTTACACTGCATATCTAGTAGTTAATTCCATTATAAAAATTAAAAGAGTGCTATAGTTAACTTTTAGGCTGTAAGACTAGAAGAAAAGCTGTCAACTTTCATGCATATCATGTTTGAGTGTTTTGTATTGGTCCTTCCTTCCCTTCCCTTCCTCTTTTCTGTGCTCAGAAACCAAAACTGATGAATCTCCCATAAAAGGATCCAAAGGCCAGCAGTCCAAGGGAAAAGAGAAGGCCAAACCTTCCAAAGAGGACAAGAAGAAGAAGCAACAAATAAATGAGGCATTGGATAAGAAGAACAAACAGAAAATTGATGAACTAAAGGTAAGTACAACTTAATACATGAAAGTAGATCTTCAGAGTTACTTGGTAGTAACTTTCATTCTCTGCAACGTTTATAATGATGGATTTCTAAATGTGTGTAGATTTATAAACACAAGAAAGAATCATTTTCCCCAAGGAACATTTGCACATACAACTTTAACATGCACACTAATCCTACATAGTACCATAGATCCACATTTTTATAAAATAGAATTGCTTATTTCTTATCATTATATGGAATATTGTGAGTACAGACACGTAGCATGGTGTGATCTCCCTCACTAGTCAGTTTTCCTGCTATAACCATAAAGGATACAATGACTTAACATACAGTAAAACTATTTCTTGCTCCTCATCAATATACATTTACTTCACATAAAGGTTAATGCAAGTGCTGATGTTTCTTCACTTTTCTATCATCCTCAGCTTTTTACCATTTTACTAGATCGTTTTCCAAGACACTTACACGTCTTGTGAAAATTTACCCTCCTATACCTTCATTTTATGCTTGATTTGGGTGCATAACCATTTATTGTAAATTTCACTGCTAATTTATTGTTCCAAAAAGATTACTTCCTGAACTTAAATTCCTTTTCAATTGTAATGTAAACATATTAGGTGCAAATGTGTTTGATTTCTTGAGGGCTGATTTGCTGCCTATCTGAAATATGCAACAATTTGACATGAATAATCCTATTTTTTATGTGAAACTCAAAGGTTGTCTAACTTTCACGTGGGCTCAAATCCTATGTCTCTTAAAATGATTGTTGAGTTACCATATAACATGCATATGCCCCACATCAACAGTACTTCCCATTTTTGTCATCCCAAGAATGCTATCTTTCATTTACTTGTTGGTCCCCTCCCACAAAGTTAAAATCTGCAGACAAATAAGAGTTAAAATACCACTGCTTAGATCAGTAATGATCCATACTTTCTTCTAACCTTCTTCAACATTTCTAGTTCTGTATTTAATTCCTTTTCCTTTGCCTACATAGACACCTCCCAACACTTCTGTACCTTCCCTCCATGCTTTCCTTCCTGAATTTGTGTCACCTTAGACTATACAGCATAACATGCTGTAATACCATACATGATTGTCTACACATCATGATAATGTCAATGCCACAATATCTGCAATTTCTCTTACATTAACAGCACTAGTTCCACAATTTGGTGCCAGGACTATAGGATTTGGTAGCTGTTAGCCATTATTATTATTATTTTTTTTTTTATTTCAGTACTTTTCTGTCTCTTTCTTGACAGCTTTGTCTGTTTTATCATGCTTTATATGAATGCTGTGGTATTCTTGTTATGTTTTTAATGAATTTTCAGTTGTTTTATTTTGTGTGTTAATATAATTAATACTTCTGAGTTAGTAGGCTCTATTATACTTATAACAAATAAGTCAAGATGGATAAAGTATTCTTGCAAATTATGTCATTAATTAATCAACTTGAAAATGAAGTGTTTGCTGAGAACTGATTAAAGTTGTATGCCCAGCATCAGTTAGATGTGACATACAAATGTCAAAGTAACAAATTATGAATAAAACAATGAAGACATGGAAGAGGCAAAGAAATCACAAACACACTAAAGCATAAGGTGACATGTAAACATTCATGTACTCAGTTAACTAGAGCTTAGTAAGGCATAGCAAACCAAGGTCTAATGGCCTTAGTACAACAGGTGTAACTAGTCACTGTTGAAACCTCTGATGTTAATACTGGTTACTATGACTGGAACCTAATCATACTTGTCTTTATTCGGCTTGCTTTCTGGGAAAGATACACTGTATCATTCTGTACTAGTGGAAGCTCTGGTTTGGAAATGACCTTATACTGTATCATTCTGTACTAGTAGAAGCTCTGGTTTGGAAATGACCTTATGCACTTAACTGGCAGCCAATGCTCTGTTGACTTCAAAGAGGAGGGGAAGCAAATTGCTACAGTATGCATGCATCCTGTTGAAGGTTCCATACAGTTAATTAGGACTTGTTGAATTGTGTACGACAGTTCTAGACTTGATTACTTAACATGTAGCAAAATACGTGTAACCTGTGTGTGTGTGTGTGTGTGTGTGTGTGTGTGTGTGTGTGTGTGTGTGTGTGTGTGTGTGTGTGTGTGTGTGTGTGTATACATGTGTGCGTGTGTGTAAGTGCATGTGTCTGTATTTCTGTGTGTGTCTGTATGTTCTTCACACCATATATGTGCACAGTGAGATGCTCTGTACTCTTTTATATTACAGAGAATTACTTGGGGGGGTTAATTTCTGAATACTTTGAGCAATATTAGAGAGAGTATTTGTACTGAGTTTTGTATGGGAATGAATTCAGAGCTCTAACAAATGGGAAGTAAGTAAGTAAAAACGTACCTAATATTAATATTATGATGGCAATATGTCAATACTTCTCAGTCAACTAACAATTAATTCAACTTATTAACAATTCTTGTTTTTTATTAGGTGTATGATAAAGAGCTTGAGATTGAGTTTGACAACTTTGAAGACTGGCTGCACACTTTTAACCTCTACAGAGGGAAAATTGGAGATGATGATGATAACACAGCTGATGAAGACAGAATTGTGGGACGCTTTAAGGTGAGTGATAATGTCCCAGTTGAAATTTACAGTCCAACAGAACTAGACAGATTTATAGATTACTATTTCATTTTTGTTTCAGTTCTAACTACATCTGCTATGCATCAAAGGTTCACAACATTTCTTATACCCTCCATAAGATACTTTTTTTTCTACTTTGGTCCATTAACTGTGACAGCAAGTATAATAGGGACTCCGTCTTTTTCAGGTGTTTTGTTAGCAAACTGCTTCTAATACAATAAGTACGTAGCTGGGTTCTCTGATTGCCTTCCTTCCTTCCTTTTCTGTGATAACCACCTTGTTATGCTAACATGTGATTTCAGTCCTCTCATAGCATTGTCATAATATCCACCATACCACACATATAGTCAATAAAGATCCTCACATCACAAACTTGCCAGGACTGTCTTCCTAACTTCCTTTCTACTACATTACCATTTACTGGTATCTTATTCTTACCCCTTACAATTTCCACACCATCTGTAAGAATTTCAGTTTCCTGAGATGCACTCTTCTAGTGATGTCCTAACTATGACCCTTTCACACTGACTACCATCATAGACATATTTTCCTAACTATGACCCTGTCACACTAACTACTGTCATATTCGTACTGTCCTAACTATGATTGTGTCACACTGACTACCATCATAGATGTACTGTCCTAACTATGAATGTGAAGTTGTTAAATCTCGCTGTTTATTCTCACTGATGGGTTCGGAGCCGATCCTCGGCTCTGACACGGCTGATAGCAAAGCTCAAGGTTTGCCAGTAGCTCGAGACCAAGCCCCTTATCCCACAATGCACTGCTGGAATTACCCCAGATCTAGTTTGCCATGGCAAGAGAGATCTCGGTGATCCAGCTAGCTCGGACCATTTGTGAGAGAAAAAACAGCAAATTTGATAAAAAAAACTTTCTTTTTGTCTTAGATATTTTCATATAGATAGTTGTGTGTTAGTGTTATAAGTTTGATAATAGAATCTGTAGTTTCTAATAGTTAGTGCCCTGTTGGCTTAGTTGTTTGTGTGGGCCTTTTAGCCCTATTTAGAGTTATTAATCTCTATTTGCTAATAGTCAGGGTTTTCCTCTGTGGGCCTCTTTAGCCCTGTATTTATAAAATATAGTTTAACTGTTATAGATAGTGCCTGGGTTGGGCTTAGTTGCTTTGTTCTTTACTGTATTAGTTTTCAGTATACTGGTTTTTGTTTTACTTTTACTATGTCGGATGACAAGGAAAAGTCCTATCCTAAATTGGGATTCAAGAAATGCCCAGATTGTGGGCAGAAAATGTCCATCACTGACAGACACATTCAATGTGTCTACTGTCTGGGGGCTAAAAACCTCCGAGACACTTGCAGCATTTGCCATTCATTTTCTTCAAGAGTCCTCTTGGAGAGAAGGAGGAAGCTAATAGACAGGGGATTACTGCAGCACTCCTTTTCTGAGGTGCTGAGTAGCCATGAAGGTACTAGCACATCTTCCAAATCCACAAAATCTTCAGACCCCAAAGTGGCAAAAAAGGCAAAAACGTCAGAGGGAGGGTAATCGGTTCCACAGACCTCAGAACCGAGTGTACCTTTGATTCGGAGCCAGCTCTCAGTATTGGAGCCAGTCTCTGAGGTTCCCTCTTCTCCTCTGCTCTAGTCAGCACCTTCGGTTCATTCATCTAAGTCCTCAGTCAGCCTTTCAGATTTGGACATGGATCGGCTAGTGCAGAAGCTTTTACAGGCACCAGGACTTGCCAAATTGTTGTCGGCCCTGACCAGCTCGTCGGTGCCGAAGACCATGGAACCGGATTTGTCTACTCCTCATCCGAGCCGTACTGGACCCTCGGAGCCGAAGGAAACCGAACCGATGACTGTTGAACCCTTGGAGTCGAAACCTGCACCGGTGTTATCGGCTCCATCTACTCGGATGTCCTCGGCGCCGACCGAGGACTCTAGGAGCTGACGCTCTCCCATCGGGTCTGGGGAGGCTGGTCGAACCGATTTGTCGGTGCCAACTCTTCCTCTCGGGGCTTCGGCTTGGATGAGCTCGGCTCCTACCTCGGGCTCGACGCCCATGGTTTCGGTGCGGGAGGATCGGACGGTACTTTTCGGTCCGTCTACTCCTTCTCGTTGGAGCCATGGTGCCTTCGATGCTATGAGGAGAGCCCTGTCTCCAAAGACAAAGTCAGCATCGGTTTGGCCTTCCCTCTCCCCTCAAGTTCCTGTGTCTGCTTCTTCATCTACTGGTCCCCCTAAGCATAGAGACCCTGATCCTCACGTACCCCCACAGGGCATCCCCTGCTCTTCTGAAACCTCCCCAGATCCCCCCACTGAGGAGGTGCCCAGGAAGAGACTGTGCAAGAGGAGGCACTTAGACTCCCCACAGGAGTCTTTGACATCTGACACGGACTTGGATGAGTCAGAAGGGTCCCCTCGATCCCCCTCTGAGGATATCTCGTTTGCAGAGATACTAGAGATTCTTAGTCAGAGGGTTGATTGGCAGTCCAAGCCCCCAGTGAGGATGAGTCTGTGCTCTTGAAGGCTTTTGGGTCTCAACCTTCCACTTCTTGAGTGTCTCCACCTTACGACGAGCTCATGGAACTGATCTCTTGTAAGGCATGGGAGTCACCAGAGGCCATGAAACCTGTCCCTCGCAAGCCAAATAAATTCATGTCTGCCCCAGTGGACAAGCCATTTTTGACTAAGGGAGTGCCTGTTGATGCTATGGTGGTAGCTGCAGCCACCAAAAAGGAAGTGTCTGAAACATCCACATCTATCCATCCTCCTAACAGAGATTCTAGGATCATGGATAGATATGGGAAATGCATGTTTAGTTCAGCAACTTTTTCTCTGCAATCACTGAACTACTTAACCCATTTTATGAGACTACAAAGAGATCTCCTGAAAGAGCTAGGAGATACTCTCCAGGGTACGGTAGCTGCAGGGGTAGCCGACAAAGTCAATGCCCAGCTTGCTACTCTAAATTCAGTTGTAAACTCGTCCATGCATCTCATATCTTATGCAGCTGATGGTTCGAGTAGAGCCACTAGTTTGGGCATTGCTCTCTGAAGGCAAGCCTGGATGCATTTCTGTTCCTTTGTGGAACCCTTTAAGTCTTCCTTTATCAACACACCATTTGATGGCTCATCACTGTTTGGGCTTAAAGTAAAGGAAACTTTAACCAGGTGTGAGCAGGAAGGCAAGACCTTATCTGCCATTGGAGTCTGTTTTTCTACCCCTACTCAGCCCTATCCCAAGGGCCCTAGGGGAGGAAAATGTGGTTCCGAAAAGCACAGGGAGCCTTTCAGGACACACATGGAGAAACCCCCTCTAGAGGCAGAGGAGGGGGTTATAACAGAAGATGCCACCCCCGTGGCAGAGGGGTCCTCAGCAACAGGGTGACAGGGGTCAGTTCCCCAGTCAACCCTACCAACACCCCTGAAAGGGGGCCCGGCTGTTCGGCTCTGGAGGCAGTCGGGGGTCGCTTGTCTTTGTACCTAGAAGTCTGGCTAAACTTCACGTCAAATACATGGGTACAAAGCATCATTACCACAGGATATTTCATGCCATTCTCTACCCCTCCCATTCCTGTAAACAGAATCCCAGATGTTCCACCCAGTCTCAGGGAACAAGCAATCGTAGAGGTCCACAGATTGCTAGAAAAAAGAGTCATCCAACCAGTCCCAGCAGAGCAAGTTGGATTCAGAACTTACTCAAGATTCTTTTTGGTACCAAAGAAAACAGGGGACTGGAGACCTATCTTGAACCTCAGCAGCCTCAACCAGTTCGTAAAGAAAGAGAAGTTCAGAATGGTCACACTTCAGTCCATTCTTCCCTTCCTAGAGAAAGACGATTGGATGTGCTCCATAGATCTCAAGGACGCGTACTATCACATAAAGATGAACAGACGCTCCAGAGATCACCTGCATTTCTGGCTGGGAGCCAATCATTACCAGTTTCGAGCCCTGCCCTTTGGTCTCACTACAGCCCCCAGAGTGTTCATCAAATGCATGGCAGTGGTCATGGCTCACCTGAGATGTCTAGGATTCCAGGTGTTTCCATACCTGGACGACTGGCTCCTCACCACTATCACCAGGCATCAATTGAATCAGGCAACACAATACACTCTGACACTCTGCCATCAATTAGGCATTACAATCAACTTCGAAAAGTCTGCCTTATCGCCATCAAAGCATACTGTTTTTATAGGAGCAGAGTTAGATACCACAACTACCACTGTACATATTCCAGTCAAAAGAGTCTCACTTCTCCGCCAACACGTCAGCTCACTGGTGTCAAAGAACAAAGCTACAGCAGCAGAGGTTTTGAAGGTGCTAGGTTTGATGGCGGCAGCAATCCTGGCTATACCACTCGCAAGGATGCATATGCGAATTCTTCAATGGCTCCTCTTTGCTCAGTTGTCTTACCAGAAACTACCGATGCACCACATGATTCTCATCACGGATTTTTGCAAGAGAGACCTTCGGTGGTGGTTGATGTCTCTTCATGTCACAATCGGAAGACCCTTTGCCCCCCCCCCACCCAGTAGCCACTGTGACCATGGATGCTTCCCTGATAGGGTGGGGGGGGGCATTTTCAGGGAAAGACTGCCCAAGGCACATGGACAGATCAAGAATCACATCTGCACATCAATGTTCTAGAGTTGAGAGTGGTACTTCTGGCGTTGCAGTACTTTCAGGACTCTCTTCCTCTAGGAACTATTGCAGTTCAGAAGGACAACATGTCAGTAGTCTGGTACTTGAACAAGCAAGGTGGAACAAAGTCTTACCCCTTTTGTCGAGAAGCCCTCAGGGTCTGGCAATGGGCTGTGTCATCCCACCATTTTCTGTTTGCAATACACATCCCAGGGAAATCCAACGTGATAGCGGACAAGCTAAGCAGGGTGATATATATCCCACATGAGTGGTCTCTCAAACAACAGGTTTCGGAGTGGATTTTCCACAAATGGGGCCAGCCTTGCTGTGACCTCTTTGCCAGCCACATCAATTCAAAATGCAGAAGCTACTTTGCCCTAATACCACCTCCGGGTCATCCCCCGAGAGATGCACTTTTACACGATTGGCCCCCGGGTCTCCTTTATGCATTTCCACCCTTCCCATTGATACCCAGATTTTTACAGAAAGCAAAATCGCTGGGAAGAGCTGTTATCCTCATAGCCCCCTACTGGCCTCAACAGATTTGGTTCCCATTTCTCCACCATCATCTGTTTGAAGATCCATGGATCCTGGACCCAGTTCCGGACCTTCTGATGCACCTGTCAGGGGACCTCCATCCTTCACTGCAGCTCCTGAAACTGACTGCTTGGCTATTCCACTTCCCCTAATTTCCAGGCTTCATTCAATTTCAGAAGATACAAGACAAATTGTCTTGTCTTCTCACAAGCCATCTAACAGGAAATTATACGGCAGTAAATGGAAAAGGTTCTCAATTTGGGCCAACACGCAGAAAATTGACCCTTTCTGAGCTCCACTATCGTCCATTTTAGAATTCTTGACAAAGATTTTTAAGGAAGGGCAGCAGCTGCTACAGTTCAAGTCCAGTTAGCTGCCATCTCAAATTTTCACCTTGGGTTTGGTGGCTCAAATGTTATGGGTCATAAATTATCTAACACTTTTCTTAAAGGTGTTCTTCACATGAGACCTCCTGTCAAAATTCCCTATTCTCCCTGGAATTTAAACTTTATGCTGTCTGAAATTATTCTTCCCCCTTTTGAGCCAGCATCTTCTTGTGATCTCAAATATTTATCCTGGAAAACTATTTTTCTAGTGGCCATTACTTCTGCCCGCAGAGTGTCAGAACTTCAAGCATTATCTGTCAGACCACCTTACATGATTTTCTATGCTGATAGAGTATCTCTCAGAACAAACCCCTCATTTTTACCTAAAGTCTGTTCTGAGTCAAATATCAATCAGGGCATTGAGCTGCCAGTCTTTTTTCCCAACCACTCGAACAAATTGGAATACATGCTGCACAAACTTGATGTTCACAGACAGCTCAGATTTTATCTCGACAGAACTAAGGGTATTAGAAAATCAGATCAACTTTTTGTATCCTTCTCAGAAGCCAGAAAAGTCAATCCAGTCACTAAAACAACCTTATCTAAATGGTTATCAGATTGTATATCCTTTGTTTATGAGAATGCAAGCATGCCATTGACACACAAACCCAAGGCTCATTCTACCAGAGCTGTTTCTATGTCTTCTGCCTTTCAAGCTAAATTGCCCCTTGACAATATTTGTGCTGCAGCCACTTGGTCTAAGCCTCATACCTTTATTACACATTACAAAGTAGATAAGGCTTCCAGGGACAGGTCTTCCTTTGGTTCCACGGTACTGAAGAATGTACTTCCATGAGCCAACCAAGATTGAGGGTGCTAGGGACACTACCCATCAGTGAGAATAAAAGGCGAGATTTAACAACTTCACATAAAGAAGTTATGTACTTACCAGGGTCATTCTCACGCCTTTATTCTCACGTCCCTCCCTCCTTCCCCCTCCTGGCTGACTGTTGACTTAAAGGCTAGTAACATCCTGGTTATTCAATATTTCTTCTTCCCCTTCGGGAAGTGTTTCTTTGTAGAAATAAATAAAAGGGTATATATATTGTTACTCGCAGCAAACAAGATCTGAGGTAATTCCAGCAGTGCATTGTGGGATAAGGGGCTTGGTCTCGAGCTACTGGCAAACCTTGAGCTTTGCTATCGGCCGTGTCTGAGCCGAGGATCAGCTCCGAACCCATCAGTGAGAATAAAGGCGAGATAAACAACTCACATGGAACATTATGGTAAGTACATAACTTCTTTTTGTGTCACACTGACTACCATCATAGACATACTGCCCTTACTATGACCTTGTCACACTTACTACCATCATAGACATTCTGTCCTAACTCTGACCCTGTCACACTGACTATCATCATAGACGTACTGTCTTAACTATGACCCTGTCACACTGACTATCATCATAGATGTACTGTCTTAACTGTGACCCTGTCACACTGACTACCATCATAGGCATACTGCCCTAACTATGATTGTGTCACATTGACTACCATCATAGATATACTGTCCTAACTATGATCCTGTCACACTGACTACCATCATAGTTGTACTGTCCTATGATTGTGTCACACTGACTATCATCATAGACATACTGTCCTAACTATGACCCTGTCACACTGACTACCATCATAGATGTACTGTCCTTACTATGACCTTGTCACACTTACTACCATCATAGACATGCTGTCCTAACTATGACCCTGTCACACTGACTATCATCATAGACGTACTGTCCTATGACCCTGTCACACTGACTAATATCATAGATGTACTGTCTTAACTGTGACCCTGTCACACTGACTACCATCATAGATGTACTGTACTATGATTGTGTCACACTGACTACCATCATAGACATGCTGTCCTAACTATGCCCCTGTCACACTGACTGCCATCATAGATGTACTGTCCTAACTATGACCTTGTCACACTTACTACCATCATAGACATACTGTCCTGACTATGACCTTGTTACACTGACTACCATCATAGACAGACTGTCCTAACTATGACACTATCACACTGACTACCATCATAGATGTACTGTCTTAACTGTGACCCTGTCACACTGACTACCATCATAGACATACTGTCCTATGACCCTGTCACACTGACTACCATCATAGACGTACTGTCCTAACTATGACCCTGTCACACAGATTACCATCATAGACATACTGTCCTAACCATGACCCTGTCACACTGACTACCATCATAGACTTACTGTCCTAAATATGACCCTGTCACAGTGACTACCATCATAGGCCAATCAAACATTCACCATGCCTGTCAACTTCCTAATCATAAATGTATGCATTTACATCTACTTAATGAAAACATCTACAAATAAAGCAGATCTTCACAATTACTACACTGCCTTCCTGCCATAGGTGCAGCCCCCCCACCCCACCCCACCTGCTGCAGTACATATTCCTGACAAGAAGTCTGTCTCAGTCGTTTTACTGTCAGGTGAAGAGAGCTGGATTTTCCAGTCCTTTTAATTGAAAAACACAATATATATTTTATTAGTGATTGGGGATCTTTAAGCCTATTTGCTGGATTCAGAAGTTTAACTTTCTCTAATAGGTAATACTTTCAAAAGTGATAATAAATAAAGTAAGGGTTTCAATAATCATTTGTACTGAGGGTAGGAGGGGTCTGCCAAAGAAAACAATATTTAGGTGTATTGTATGTTTTTTCAGTGGCCACTTTTAAGTAACCACACTTGAACACTTTCCAGGAGGAATAAAAAGGATGTAACAAACATATAAAGCGAATATAATGTAAGCATCCTTAACTTTGTAAAGTCTCTGTGGTAAAAACTCAGAATTTTCTTTCCTAAGTGGTCAATGGAGGTTTTAAACACCTAATAATTCAAAACATTAACATTATACATTTGCTTTTCCGAACAAAAGATACTTAGCTTGATATGTAAATATTAGGCTGCAAACTATTACAAACTTAGCAAATAATCAGAGATCAGAATCAAACCAAGTACTTTGTATCTGTGAGGTGAGGACCTTAACCATTACATCAACCACTCCCCTATAAGAGTAATAGCTCAGAACATTTTCTTCTTTTATATTCTGTCAAACCAGCTTTTCCCAGTGACATCATTAGCCTGAAGGAGAAAGAAAATGGCAAATGTAGTCATATAAGTACAGACACATCTGTACCTAGATCCACAGAGTTCATTTCTACATAAGTGGCGTTGCAAAAGAGCTAAAAATATATACTTTGACAATACCAGGATCTGCAGCAGTATATATTTACATATAGAAAGATGGGAGAATACTTGACAGTCCAAAAGTAATGGTCCAATTTATAGTAGCTTACCTGTAATAATTGTTAACATAAACGAATACATCCTGGGGCAGACAGTAGGTGCATTGCAATTAATCAAGTGTGATAACATCTGATTCTGTATAAACAACTTAATTGCAGCAACGCATCATTGGCTAAAAAAAAATCACAAAATAAGCATTTTTTTGTGTAATGAGCACCTCTACTCACCCATATCCCAACAACTTTAAATGCACTAGCTTTAAGATTTTTCAGTGTGAGGGATAAATGACACTTCCCTCACCCAACATTTCAGTGACCTTAGAGTTACCATTTGTAGCTCAGACAAAGATACAAGACTCTGCTACATTTCTGAGAAAACTGGCTACTGTGAATTTCTGGGCTCCCAAACTAACAAGGGGAGGGTACACAGTGGGTAGTTAGATGCTGACAAAAACAAAAAAAAATGATAAAAACAACTTGGGACAGTTGTCATATGTCAAACACCTTAATGGAAAATTTCTGGGAAAAAGTATTTATTTATTTATTTATATTTATTTATTTATTATTATGGTAATTTTGGTTGTGGAGAATCATCTGCTGCTTTTTTCCTCCTCATGTCAAGAACTTTGACAATGCCTGAATTTCAAAAATCAATTTGAAATGGTTTAATCTGTAACAAATAGTACAACTGCTCCCTGTCATAACAGCGAAACCTGTAATTGTGAGTCCTAATGTTATGCACAATAAACTGAGATTGGGTGCATCAAACAGTGAATTTAGTAAACTTGCTGTGAAGCCACTGAACAGTTTTTCAGAGGAATTGGTCTCTGCACCCACCAGCCTGGAAGGCTGATTTCACTATACTCTTCTATGTAAAAAAACACTAATGCAAATATCACTCTACCTCAGTGTACCTCAATATGAAGAGAACACTCCAAAGTATTACAATTTCAAACTTACAGTATGTCACAAAACTTATTCGTCTTTATAAAGGTTACATTGGAAATGGTTTAAGCATAAGGTTATAACCTCATATGAAGTTATTATTTTTTACAATAGATGAATAATTTCTAAGTTACCTAATCTTGACCAGGTACACAGAGTGGCATTTTGGGTTAAGAACTGCAATGGCAATAAGCTACTAAAGACAGTAGCCAATGGATTGCAGAGTGACAAGGTAGAATTGCAAGTGCTGTAGTCAGGATTCATTGATGCATTCAGTCCTCTTAAAAGCAGTATGGTCAATGCAGATGCCTGGAAGGACAGAGTGAGAAGAGCTTTGACACAGATTTACAACAGAAAAGTGCAACATAATGCACTTGGGAAACAAAGATCCCCATCAAACTGTATAATAGCTAGTAAGGTACTGGCTACAGCAAAAATGAAAAGGAGGATATTATGTTGCGTCTTTTGTCTTTTCCCGGTTAGGAGCCACCAGAGCGGAACTCTGGTCCGCTAATGATTGGCAGTAGATTTTTACATGCCAAGTTGACAGCCCTGATGCACAACCTTTAACGAAGGTATGCCCATTCACACATGTCTCCACACAGAAGACGCTTTAGCTGAGAATTGAACAGGACAACATCTTACTGTGAGGTGACAACGCTCCCACAGCACCACCACCGCAGTTTTATACCAAATATTCTAAATGCAGAAATTACTGTAAACAACAGCGAATGATGCTAGATGATTCTGAGAAGTATGCAGAGAGACATCCCATCAGAAAGAAGGAAGTCAAGTTTCCCTTTACAAAAACTGTTGGTGAGACCACATCTGGAGTGGTAGATTAGTTCAGACATGTTTTTATATTACATAAACATTAAAACAGAGCGTAACTACATAAGGAAGCTGTATACCTGCTGCATATTTTGCCATGATTGGTATGCATTCATTTTATATGATTTGCCTGATTTGGAAACAAAGCTGTGGTGAAGTAGGTTTTGGTAATGGCCAACCCAAGAGTCAGTAGAACATACCAATGTCAGCCAACATCTTTTATTAACAGTGCCTTATGCCAGATGCACATTATAGAGGTTTTCACTCTGTCTGTGCCCCAGATGGCCCAAGTTCACAAAGTGGCTTGGGTTTTGGAGCAGTGGACCAGGAAAGGATCGGAGAAGGAGGCTGATACCAGCTTTCCCTTCCCAGAAGAGAGAGCATTGGCCATATTCTAACATAAAAAGTCCTACTTGTGGCAAGTCCTGGGATTTCAGAAACTATAACCTGAAACAGAGAATGAATACACCAAAGAGTGCATGTGCACACCATAGCTGGAAATTCACATCTGCAAGAGTAAGCACTAGTACTGAGTCCAGCAAAGCAGGAACTTCACATTACTTTCTAGTGGGGGGGGGGGGGGCTGGTCTAGAAACATGCAAAAAAAACCTCTTAATCTCATAGTCCTTCCTGGATGGTAGGCATGATCCCTAATTTTATTCTCCCTCTCATTGTGTCCTAAGATATCAGGGGCTGTAAAGAATGAATGCACGCATAGAGGAAGGAGGAGGAAGATGGTAGTTAAAATAAATAAATAAATGGACAAGTAATAGCACATTATAATGTCATTAATGTCAGGGTCATTGCCAGTACTTTATATAGAGATAGACAGTGCAACAAAACAATAGTCCTTCAAAACCCACACTACCAAAACCCACACATAGAAACACAAAGCACACACCCACGTTCACGGAGGCTCTCGATAAAAATCTGCCCAAGCAACAGAGACTTCATAAGCTGAAACACAGACAACCACCACCCCCCAACACTACCCAAATGACACATAGCCCACAAAATCAGTGTGCCGCTCAACCTGAGCCCATAAGGCAAAACAATGTACCCAACACACTAGTCATAGGTGACTCTATAGTCAGGCACACTGATGTCTCACTCACCAGGCTAAACAAGGAGAAAGTTATTATACCAAAAAATTCCACCAGAAGACAGAAGACCAACCCAACGTTTAGTGTAAAAATATTTAATCTCCGCTTTCGTAAAAACTTCCTCAGAATAAAGG
This sequence comes from Protopterus annectens, assembly GCF_019279795.1. Classification (NCBI taxonomy): domain Eukaryota; kingdom Metazoa; phylum Chordata; order Ceratodontiformes; family Protopteridae; genus Protopterus; species Protopterus annectens. Next base: position 1,379,136,102 of record NC_056729.1, read on the forward strand.
TACCACTAAACCACAACAGTTAAATACAAAATGTTAAAACAATTAACAATTAATTGCATAATAAGTCTATTAAAACATCAATTTAAAATCACTTCACAACAAAAGGGAAATGTAACCCTTATAATCCCTATTTGTTAAATAACACTTAATATTTATGTGTTAATTTAAACCAGGTGCATTATCTGCCCCCAGTTTTATCTGCCAGTACACCTCTCTTGTTTCAACCTGGTTTTTGTAATTACCCCCTCTTTTGTATATACATACCTGCTCAAGAATGGTAAAACAAAACTTTTTACAATTGTTACAAACTGTGGAGTGTTTATATAAAGCGTTATTGTCATCCTTACGCTTCATAGCCCTAAGATGTTCCTGAATCCTGTCCTTTAGCTTTCTAGTGGTCATTCCAACATAAAAAGTGTCACACCCTGAGCATAAAGCCAAATAAATGACCCCCACAGTATCACAACTATACCTAAATTTTAAATTTATAATATTTTGGAAGTGGGGAAGCATGACAAAAGAACCCTCGTAAATGTACCGGCAACTAGAGCAACCATTACATTTGTATGTACCCTTGCTCTTCTGTGTTTTAATTACACCAAGTTTTGTATCATTTGTTTCTAACAACTGTTTTATACTACCCTTTTTGGTATTCACAAACAATGGATATTCACCTAATGCTTGTCCAACTTCCATGTGACTTTTAGTAATTCTCCAGTTCTGTTGGATAATGTCTCTGATATGAGAAGAATCTACTGAAATTTCTAAACAGCACCGTGGAATATAATCCGCAGTGTTTTTAATTTTACTTTTACTAGTAAACCCTTTCCTTATAATGGGTGGAAAATCTGTATCTCTCTTTCCCTTAATTTCATCACAAATTCCCCTAATGAGATCTGTAGCATACCCTCTTTCCTCAAACAACTTAGTAATAAATTGTCTTTCTTTTATAAAAGAGTCTTCATTACTGACCATCCTTGAGGCCCGAATGTATTGGCCTCTTGGAATATTACGTTTCATATATCTAGGATGATTGCTCATCCAATGCAAGTAAGTATTGGAAAAAGTATTTTTCCTATAGATGTCACTTTTGAAACTCTTGGTTTCGAAATCCCATTTCAATGTTATGTCCAAAAACTTGATTAAACAACCACTACTACTCTTAGTAAAAGATAAAATAGAAGTTTTGATCAAATTTTACAAAAATGTCTCACATTTAGTACCTTTTCTAATGACAAAAAACAAATCATCTACAAACCTTTTGTATAGTAAAATGTTATTGAATCCTGTCATAATAGGTATAAGTTCTCTCTCCCACCATCCTAAAACTAAATTTGCGTAGGCTGGGGCAACACTAGCCCCCATCGCCACTCCCTTCTTTTACTTGTAATATTTGTCATGAAAGAAGAAACAGTTGTTGTGTAATACAGTTTCCAACAGTGTACATAAAACATTGATTTCAGTTGGCTCAAGCTCGCTATATTTGTTTAAATAATCCCTCACAAAGTCTCTACCTTCAAAAATAGGTATAGATGTAAATAAGGATACTACATCAACTGTAATCAACTCTGGAATTATAGATAAACTCATTAAACTGGGCATAAATCCCTATGTCACGAGATGGGTGGCCAACTGGCTCACTGACAGAACCCACACAGTAAAAGTAGCGACTCCAAGTCCAACTTCAGACTCGTGACAAGTGGAGTACCACAGGGTTCGGTCCTGGGTCCTCTCCTGTTCGGCATCTACTTCTCTGAAGTGCAGGCCAACACAGAAGGTCTTTGGCTAACAAAGTTCGCAGATGACTGCAAACTGGGAGCCATAATAGAACCACCTAATGATGTAGACATTCTACAAAAGAGCCTCACAGAGACAGATGCTTGGTGTCAAAGTCATGGCCTCAAGCTCAATGCCAAGAAGTGCATTGTCATCCCGTTTGGGAAAAACTTGGTACCCATGAACTACCACATAGGTGGTAGCTCATTAAACACTGAAAGTGTAATAAGAGACCTTGGGACACAGGTGGACAGTAGTCTCTCCTTTGATAACCACATCACCACAGTAGTCAGGAAATCCTTCTATATGGCACACCTCATCACAAAAGGGTTCTCCTCTAGAAAAAAGGAGGTCATTGTTCCTCTCTACGCATCCCTCATCAGACCCATTATAGAGTACAATGCCCCGTTTGGCATCTATCTCACAAGACACCTACAACAATTGGAAAGGCCACAAAAATACCTCACTAAGAGGCTTACCGGCCTCAAAACAGATGCCATACACAGACAGTCTCAAAAAACTCCAGCTCTACTCCGTCGCATATCGCTTACTCAGAGGTGATCTCTGCCTAACATACAAAGCTATGTCAAACCCAGAGCTGTTGGACATGCTACAATTAAAGAGCTCCCAATCTCTCTGAAGCACACACTCCATGGACCCAAACATTGTCACCACAATAAACAGAACACGCTGGAGGGATAGATTCCTGTCCCAGAGACTTCCCATACTCTTGTACAAACTACCCATTCATATCAAGCAAAGCTCCTCATTGGCCCTCTTAAAGAAAAACCTTGATGACTGGATGGGAAACAGAAAATTCACTCCAGGGATCACTTTTGTGGCACTGCTTGACAGGAGCACAGGAAAATAATTTTCTTGGGTGGCGAAAGGATAACTGCCTATATAAGTAAGAAAAGAAAGATCTGTTGATTTCTACTGTTTGAATATCTATATTCTGTTACTTTACATCCAAAAGATAAAAATGTTTCCCTTTTGACACTTCAAAAACAGGTTCAGCTTCAAATAACTTTCAAAATTAGACATTTAAAGCAAAATTGGAATTATTTTTGTTTTTTACTGGATAATTGTTGCAAATGTTCCTTCTTGGTCTGTTATCCACCTGACATTCATCTGATTAGACTGGTTCCTGTCAGTGAAACCAATATGAATTAGTTTCCTATTTGTCTGCTTTATGAGTCATCAAGAGTTGGATACTGTTGGAGGGCAACATCATCCAGACCTGCACAAGCACAAAGTTTTAACTGTAGAAAAAAAAAAACAAGGATAGGATATTGTAACCAGAGGCCTGATTTAGTTGCATTGTTTTTGTTATGCTTTTTTTTTCTGTCCATGTGTGTTGCTGGCCATATACCAAGGAAGAATTTTTGCAGTCAGACTAAGTGAGGGTAAACTCTGTTTTCCTGGCTGTATAACCCATTTTGCAAATCAGACAGAAAATGCAATGGAGATCTCAATAGCTGTGATCCAGCAGATTGAATGTATATGTTGTTTTGCAGTGTACAGCAGTGCCCCCCCCCCAAGACTATCCTTTTTAAGTGACTCAGCAACCTACCTGGAGTGTGTTCTATGGCAGGCCTCTATTCAAGAGTTCTTCTTATAATAAAGTTTGTTTCACAGGAGGACACATAGCTGGGAATGCAGCTTTGGGTTTAGTCTAGCGAAAAGGTCATCGCCTCACCCAGTCTAAACCCATAAATCTATCAAGAATGTTATGTGCTTCATCTGAAGAGCAAATATTATTATAGCAATAACCCACGCCTGGGTGTGGGTAATGCTGGATTTACCCACGGTTGGCGTGGTTTGGTCCCGAGGGCTTCGCCCTCGGGACCAAACAAAGACAACCGTGGGTAAATCCAGCATTACCCACACCCAGAAGTGGTTATTATTATATAATGACATTATTTAAGAAAAGAAATAATTACTTTTCTTAAATAATGGCATTGTATATCCTCTTTGCTGCCCTTCCGCAGCTGTCTGGTGTTCGCAGCAGTTCTGATGTACTGCATGCCTACACAGTACATCAGAGTTGTGGGCAAAAGCAACGAGAACGCAAGATCTCCGTTGCTTTACTGTCGCTATGTTAAATGGGTTTAACATAGCGAGACAGCTTTAAAATAAGCAACGGAGATCTCTGTTGCTTATTTTAAAGCTGTCTCGCTATGTTAAACTCATTTAACATAGCGAGACAAGTTTAAAAAAAAAAGCAACGGAGATTGCAAGATCTCCGTTGCTTTTTACACACTGTGTTGCTATGTTAAAGGAGTTTAACATAGCGAGACAGCTTTAAAAAAAGCAACGGAGATCTCTGTTGCTTTTTTTAAATCTGTGTCGTTATGTTAAACTCTTTTAACATAGCGAGACAGTGTTTTATACTAATGAAAAAAGTCCGGGCGACCGGACCTTTTTCCGTTAGTATATTGAGGGATTTACAACGGGCACGCTGGTTGGGCTGGCCAATCAGCGTGCACGTTTTAGAGTAGGCATTGTATAATATAGATTATACAGCTGGTACAGGGGTCTTTTAAATCACTGTGTTTGAATACACAAATCTTTTTTGTGACTCTTCTCAGATGAAAACTTATTGTTAGCAGTATGTGGTAATCTCAGTCTCAATTATAACAACAGTTTATGTTTCACTTGTCACACCTGTTCTTGGTACTAGTTTGCATTTATTTATTGTATTTACTGTTATTTCTGTTTATTTAATGGGGTGAAACACTGATCAAACATAACTATTTGCAGGCCCATCTTGGGAAGATTATAACAAGTATTAACAGCAAGCCTTACAGAATTTATCAGCTAAAACTATAGCATTTATCTGCTAAAAGTACAGAGTTTATCTACAAAAAAGAACATATACATATATAAAGTATGTTAACATGTCAAACTATTTTACATATACACATTTCAGTTGTTAGCAATTGTAAATTTTATTTGTGAGAATACAATACTAGCAAAGTATTGAAATATTGTTTATATTAAACTTAGTTGGTACATTATTTTCTGTATAGTTCTCTGGTCAATTAAGACTGAAATTAATGATTTAAACCTTTTTCATACTGTATTAACTACTGTTTTGTAAAATAGCTTTAATGCTTTTTTTTTCTAAACAAAACTCTGACAATGAAGACTTTCGTTTTAACTCTAGGAATCTGGTCGCCCACTAGCTATGGCTGTGGGCCTCCCTATGTTCCTGCATGCTCTGCATGGCTTGGTTTAGGACAGTATAGTGTGTCCTGTTAATTATTTTTTAGAAATAGTATGGTGTTAGAAGCTCATTGACAAAGCTGTTGAGACATGTTGCAGCAGTCTTCTCCAAGGAACTTTTGATATGTGCATTACATACAGGGAATGTACAGAAGCGAAAGAAGACATGTAAGTAATTACACATACTGCATTGTTAAGATTTTCTTTGCATTTTCTTCTTTGGTAACAGGGTTCCATGTGTGTGTACAAGATGCCTCTTCCAGAGGATGTGACCAAAGAAGCAGGATTTGACCCTAACTTTGGAATGTTCCAGGGAATTCCAAGTAATGATCCTATCAATGTGTTAGTTCGGGTATATGTTGTTAGAGTAAGTAATCCATTTCAGTTTCTCTACTCATATTTATATGCACTGTTACAAAAAAGAAATACAATTCTACAAATGAGTGTTTCTATGTTTTGTAGAAAAAGTAGCTGTTAATTCAACCAGTCAGACAAGGGAAGGAAATCATGTCATTGTAGTTTTAAACTTAAATCTATATATTTGCATAGAGAATAACGATTTCAGAATTGAGAAGAATTTTAGAAAAATAATAACAATTATAATCTCTGACCCAGTCATAAGACCTTACACTTTTACAAATTATTTCTAAGCATTCAGTAACACATGGCAAGAAATGCATTTCTATCAAATACCAGAATACCCTTGTATTTTGCAAAATAAAATGCAAGCAACTACAATAAATTGTCCTAGGCAATGTGATGATTTCACCATAAAGCTACACGTTGGAACATTGGATTGTTTTTATAAAATTACATTTCAGTGTAAGACAGGCAGTGAAAACAAATCTTGAAATGTAAAAAGTAAGCCTTATTTAGAGGAATAAAAGACTATACTTTCCTCCAAAGTAAATGATTTAGACTGAAAGAAGTTACAGGCGCCCTCTGTCTCTCTCTCTCACACACACACACACACACACACACACACACACACACACACACACACACACACACACACACACACACACAGATTGAGCCTTTGTCTCTGTATGATACTGTTATTGAGCAGTTGCTCATGCTCACATGTAATTCTCATCTGCTTTATTTTTTTCCTTTTTGTCAAATTTGCTGTTGTATCTAGTATGTTTTTTGGGTGGGGATACTTCAATATATCAGAGCAGAATTACACAAAACTCAGAGCATTTGTTGAGTAAATCTGAATGTTTATGTTGTAACATGTTTCTGGATCAGAAAATTTTAACTACCCTTTATACTTATCAGAGATTACAACATGCCATGGTACTTATAGAGAACCATGCTGCTAAACAAACTTCCTGACTGATTTTATTAAGAAGGAAAGAGACATTTCGTAAAATAAATTCAACTTTGTGTTTTGCAAAGATTTAATTTTATTTTAATTCACTGAAACAGGTAGTAGTTATATCTTTATTAATAGTATTCTATTTTTGTAAGAATTTTACCACAGCTACTGTATGTTAATATCTACATATTAGAATGAAGTTTTTTTCAGAAAAAAATATTGGATTACATTCTGGAATGCTAGAATTTTACATATTTTTAAATTGTTGGAATCTATGGGTAATATTTTAGACTTCTTTAAATTAATTGCTATCCAACTATTTTAAACAGATTTGTCGATTATGTTAACACACCACCAATGTTACAGCTTGAGATGTTGGCGTAAGTACATTGACTGCATTTCTAATATAGATTTGTGTTGATTTGCTATCTGTACTCCACAGATTTCGTCACTAATATCAGTAAGCTCAGATGAGGTTTATAAAGCTAAAACATGTAGTATAGGTGACTTAGGGCAGCTTTGAAGAGTATGGCTGCAGCTGGACAACAAATAGTTGCTTGAGCATCAGTTACAAGACACCATGGAACAAAATGCTGACCAGTGTTTCCACAGCAATTTCTAAGTCTGCTCTGGCAGTGTGTTTTCCACAGCAATTTCTAAGTCTGCCCTTACAGTGATTCTTTTCTTGTGGGAAATTTCTCCCTTCTTCATATAGATGCAGCCATAATGTTGGTATAAGTTATCGAGGGGTAACGGTACAGGGAGGGCTGCCACTTTTCTGTGACAGGAAATTACCTTTAGCCCTTTAGCAAGAAAGTATAAAAGCAAAAATAAACTGCTAAATATATTTGTAAATCTAAATGAGGTAATCAACCAAGAACAGTCCAAAGTTGCAAAACGTTATGTAGTAAGGAATAAGATGGTAATTCTTTTTTATAAATAGTAGTCTGAAGTAAGTTTAATGGCAAAAACAAGATCAGCGTGCAAAGCAAGTAAAAAAGTATTTCTTACCACTAGCCTAAAGTTTGAAATAAAATATAATATTTTCTGTTTCACTTCTTAGAGAAATAGTGGATTATAGTATAGTCATTAAACATTTCTGTCATAGATATTGCCATCACAGACAGATAAAACACATTGCATTGCTGACTCCATATCACCAAAGCCATGGCAAGGATGGGGTGAATGGGACAGCTAACCTGAGGTATGATAGGCAGTGGTTGCAGGACAAGTTTGGAGACCTCACTGGACTTTTTTAATTTTTTTCTAGGCATATTTCAATGATTCACAGCAAACAACTGAAGATCCCTCGTTCTGATGTTAACAAGGGGTTCCTGTAAGCTTTATGTCAAAACAGCAAGAGGTTCATTCACAGTGATCCTCTGACTTATGCTTCACTCTCAACAGAGATTCAGCAAAGCCGGGAGAGTAAATGGCAAAATTCTTTAATAAATATTCCAGAAAGTATCTTGACAAAGAACCCAGTATTTTAGCTGTTTGTTTAGATAAAACTAAATGGTGTCTTTATCACCTGTGTGACACAAAAGAGACTTAGAATTCCAGAAACACTTATTTTTTCAAACTTTTAAGAGCAGAAATTAGTTTTCAAACTAATCTCAGATTAAAGCCTTTTACACTGGCGTTTCTATGAAGATTAACAATTACCAGTGTCATGTTTCACATGATTTTTGAAATCATTACATCCCACACTTTAATTCATTTTCTTATAGTCTACAGAATTTTTAAATGATGGCATTTATTCTACTCCTTTTCCATATCTCATCCTGTTTTCAGACTTCTAGAAGACAAAACAATGGTTATAATGAAAAATCTTTGAAACAGGTCTACTACAAGCATGTGAGTCCTTGACTAGTGAAGATCACAAACTCAAAGTCAGAGACTTAGGTGTCTTGTATCTTGCACACGCTGCCACCCAAAGATTAACTCAACTGCATACTGAGGCAAGGTGCCGCAGCCATACAGAGAGAGTGGAGATGCTGTACCTCACCTGAACACAGTTGCCAAGTTTGAACAAGATAAGTGTGACAGCTGCTGAGAAGTAGTGAAGGATGATGGAAGTGTTGGTTAGGACTCAGGCAGCAACTGGAGGAGGATTTAAGACTACAAAGAGGGGGTGAGTTTAGGTTTAGGGATTAATCATGGACTTTAGGTTTAGGGATTGAGAGTTGAAGCTGCAGGGGATTTCTAGTTTGAGAAAGCAGTGGGGAGTTCTAGGTTGAGAGAGTGGGGGAGTTCTAGGTTGAGGGAGTAGTTAAGAAGGAAAGAGTGGACTTTTAGGTATTGGGTTTTTGGAATGATCAAGGACTTTACCGCTTGGAAGTGTGAGAGTAGTGCTAAAGTTAGGGTTTGGGACTGGCAGACATTTTTATGTTAGAGTCAGGGTTCTGGTAATTCTATGCAGTTCAGTAGCATTGGATTAATGAGAATAAGATCACTTGCCATTTAGAGGATGTGGCAGTGGGCAAGTGTGCCACAAGCTACTAGCAAATGAGCATTTGTAGCAGACAAACTAAAAGTTGTATGAGTGATGGTCATATGGGATCCATTCACTTTGATGAAGTGTTAAACATTATAACGATTTAATGAGTGAAAAAATTTAAATTGATGTCAAGTATCATCCATCAGAATAAACTCAAAACCACAATAAGCAGAGCTCTGTTTCCCCCAACTCTCTTCCACCACAAACCAGAGGTAACATTCCTCAAACATAGTAAATTGTTCATAAGTTCATAGGTAAGCTCATAGGTTTACAGATTCATAGATTATTTATTTGAGACAAACCTTCCTACAGAATGGCTAACTTATTTGGGGATTTAGTGACTGCTCCTAGCTTGCAGTCATCTGCAAGCTTAGTCAGCCAGGGCTGCACGGTACTGACTGTTACTTCAGAAAAGTGCATGCCAAACAGGAGAGGTCCCAACACAGAATACTGGGGGACTCCACTGGTGACTAGTCTCTTTGTGGAGGTAACTTCCCCTATTTTGTTTCCACATTGTAAGTATAGTAATTTCTGCAAAATTTTTACGCCATTGTAAATATTTGCAAAATCATTTTCTTTGTTTTCACAAGCTTTTACATAATGCAGATGTTTACCAATGAAAGTGAACAGTGCATAATACCAACATGTTAATTTGCTTTTGGGTGTGTAAACTCTTTATCAGACCATTATTTTTACATAGTAAATGAATTATTTTTAAAATCTCAATGCGTATGCCAAAATATCCCAATCTTTGTGGATATAGTCTTCAAAATACATACATATGGACCCAACCAATGCTCAGTTAAATATTTTGCTTTGTCATATTTCCATTTCCTCTTTGCAGGATGCTGTGAAAAACATACTTCCATTCACTTCAATGATATATAATATTCTGGAAGAGTTTTTTTTTGGAGTTTTTCTTATATAAGACTGATCCATTTCCACAAGATGCCAGCTTAGGTAGGATTTATGCCATGTTATGAGGCTATTGCTGGTCTAAGATGTTTCACCATTCAGATGTGTGATGACAGAGCCACTAACATGCAAAAACTGCCTTTTAAATAAAGTTGAAATTAAATATTAATTAATATGCCTGTGTTCTAAGCTGGAAATCGAAAACAGACTCTTTTTTCCTCTCTCCTTGCAAGAATTACAATATTTTGTGACTATATAAAATATGTTTTTAAACAAGAAACATCTTTATTGAATTATCACTTATGACACAGGCAATCATAATTTTGTGGTGGTGTGAGCTATTGCCTGCTATGCCAGTAGAAATGGGGCAGTGGAATATATGCCAGCATAGCTACCTGGAGTTTTGTAAAGAATTATATGCCATTTGTATACCAAACTGATTTGTACAGGTGCTTGTGTTGAAAATGTATTTGTAAAGTTGCTTGTGTTAAAAAAATTTACCAACAGTGGGTCCTGCTGGACAGAAAAAAGAAATGCACCTGTATGTCAGACTGTATTGTAACTGTGGAAATTAGTATTGTAACAGGGGATACTAAAAGAGAAGAGGTTAATATCAGCCCCAGCTAGCTTTTAGAAAAAATATCCTGAAATTAAATCACTTAATTTAGGCCATAAAAATTGTATCTCACAGGTCTCAATGCAGCCAGAGACAAAAAGTATGTACTAGGAAGCCTTCTGAATTGTCCTTGGGAGTGAACGATTTGCTGCTCTGGAAAGGTGGAAGTTTGAGATTGTTTTATGATGTCAAGAAGCTGCAACACATCTTAGCAAAGCTCTATATGTGTGTATGGTAACACATATAGTGAGATTCTGGTTCAGTTTCTAGTAAAGGGCGTAGTATGGGAACAAGAAGTCAGATGACCAGATGTATATGATGTCGTGCTGTAATCCAGAACTGAAATAATGTTTTAATACTAGATGAGACAAAAGTCTCAGAGTGGTCTGTTTTTGTAACCTGACAAAGAAGGATCTCTCACCCACTTCATCTTGCCTTGGTCTAGTAAGTGAATTAGGGAATAGTAATTCTTTAGATCAGTCAGGAAAATATAGTGAGATTAGTTAAGTACTGTTTTTCCATATCTGTATGAATCTATTCATCTATGTTTTAATATTTACTGTGTCTGAAACTCTGGTGCTTATTGTAAGTAGATATTTAGTATTTTCATGATATTTTATTATTTATTATTAAATAAATTTAAACTTTTCTTTGTGGCTGGTTCTTTAGAGAATAATTTAACCTTTGAGAGTACCTATATTTATTTGGTGGCACTGTGGTTGCTCCTGAAAGCCTTATCGCATTGGTCAAACACTATCATTTGTATTAGTATTAATTTTACTCAGTATAATTGGGTAACCTTGTAACAGCCTTAGAGTAGCTGGCTTTGGAGTGTCTGGTGGCAGTAACTACTTTATTGTCTGGGCAAAAAGAGTAGCAGAGCAAGTAAATCTGTGCCAACCTTTCCCAGGTGTGTGTGTGTGTGTGTGTGTGTGTGTGTGTGTGTGTGTGTGTGTGTGTGTGTGTGTGTGTGTGTGTGTGTATGCAAATCAAATCTCAAAGAATGTGTGTGTCAGCTACTTGGAGCAGAGACACAGAGCACTGGTTTGAAAGAGAGAAAGTGGTAGAGAACTTGGCCTGGGACACTCGGCTGAGGATTCAACTCTATAGCTGTGCCAGTGGGGAGTCTTACTGGGGGCCTGGAGAGAGAGAAAGGGAAACTCACACCCCAGACTGAGTGTCTTCTTTGTGTGTTCTTAAAGGAAATGGTGCTTGGTGCAGAGAGCTGTATCTGGAAATAGTGTGTGTACCTATCTTTGATCCAAGTGAACATCCCTCACTGGTGTCAGTGGTGAGGATTCGGGCTCCTTGATTACTGGCCCGGAAGAGGGGCATCACACATTTATACAAATGAAAGCAAACCATATTGACATATCTTCAGTAGAAATATTATGTATGAAATAAATAATATTCTGTACAGTCATTTGTCAGTCAAACATTGCATAGATCATTCAGTTCTTACTTTCCTTTAAAGCATATTCATCCTCCAAAACATTATTCTGCATGTATTGTTCCCATGATTCCCATTTTTTCTAAGTAATTTGATCGTACCCTTTTCTAAAGATCTCACTTCCATTTCTTTTATCTCTATTACTATATTCACTAGATATAGTATGGCTGGTTGGGGCTTTGATTTTCATGTTGGGGCTTTGATTTTAATTTTCTAATAATTGCTTTTTTGACAGACATCAGAATTAAACTTAGCAAGGCAAGGCCTTACTATGTTTAGGCAAATCTGATTCTGTATCACAGCTAAAAACATCATTTCCTTAGTTATATCAGTTTGCTCACTCAGTATTTCTGACAGTAGTCCACAGGGATTTTTTTAAAGAATAACAACACATTACACTCCCCAAAAAATATGTTCCCAGTTACCTCTTTCTTCCCCATCATATCTCCAACATTTGCACTGTACCTGAGGAAAAATTCTTTGGAGTCTGTTTAGGATATAAAAATACTTGTGCAAACACTTCTAAGCAAAGATAAATAAATCTTCTAGACTTTGTTGCATATTTGGGAGCCATAAAATATCCTCCCACTGTTTCTTTGTGGATTGCTTAGCTAGTCTCTCCTCCCATTCCTTTCTAACCTACTCTGATTGATTCCTATAGTTATAATGCAGTATTTTATATGCCCTACTAATTATCCTAATTATTCTTTTTTTAACAGTAGCTATTGATCTAGATTGTACAAAAACTCTACAGGTGTTGGTCTTTCCCTTATGATTTGCCAATCCTTTCTCTTTGTCTGTACTTTGATATCAATCCCTGATATGGAAGGCAATCTCTAGCCTGCAGTCCAAATTAATTATTGGCTTCTTCTCATTCTATGATCTTTCCCTCTCTAATTATTTGTTCCTAATACCTTGGTTCATTTTTCATTTTTTTCCAGAAAATTTTCGTCCCCTCTTGTCTATTCTCTGTACCCTTAATTGCAGGTATCCATATCGGCAGAATATCATTTCTCCATTCCCATGTTGGCTTATTTCTTAGAATACTTTCTGCTGATTTATGAATATAATATTCTGTATGATTATTGTTATTCTCCTTAAGAATTTGCATTCAAAGTCCCAGTCTCTCCTTAATTCTTGAACTTCCCCGCTTCATCGTCATCCATTTCTACTTTGAGTTATAGCTTTCTGCTTGTGCTATGTACAGGAGGCTTAACTACGTAGCTCTGAAATACTCCTTCAAATCAAGTAATCCTGAATCACCTTGTTCCATTGGAAGGATTGACTTAGCTCACTTGATTATTGCCCTCTTCCCCTTCCAGATAAAATTCTTCAACTCTTTATTAATTGCTATTCACAACTTCTCCACTGGTTGACTAAATATATGTCTGACTTGGGCATAAAACTAAAGGCACTTAAAAATGTTTCCATGTATTGTATCTCAGTTTCTCAGTTTTTTGTAATATCTTTTGTTTAATCTCTTCTGACATATCCTTTATAACCCATACTCCTACTTCATTTTATTATGTCCCCATAAATATAGGTATTGCTGAACCAATTTGTGTTTTTGTTTTAACTTCATAAATTTTGTATCCTGAAAAGACATGAAACTGGATAAAAACACAAGCGAAACCAAATACTCCTCTAAACAGCGATAGGGAGAAGTCCCAGCAGCCGAGAGCAAGCACACAAATAACCAAAAAGTAAATTGCACCTTAGTGAATGAAAAAAAATCACTTCTTTATTAAAACAAATGAACATAACGTAAAGTGCTTTTCGTCTCACTAGTAGTGAGACTTCCTCAGACTAAAACTCAAATGTAAAACATTTGCTTATAAGCCCAGCAAGGTTGCTAATTAACACTTCTTACATTAATCAATCAGTTAATAAAAACAGTTTCAAGATAGGGACTTTCCCAACTTAATGTCAAATAGTACTACAGTCATGTTGCCGTTTTCCAAAGACAATGGAAAACTTTTAAAATTCCTAAACATTCTAATAATTTAACCCAACCACCTTAACCTTAAAAACATTTTAATTAAACACCTGAAACCTATTCACTACAAGTACTACTTCAGACTTTTGACCCTAAGTTAATTATATTCATTACATGTCATGCATCCGCTGACTAAAATATTTTATCTTGTATTGGATACTTTGTATTACCTGTGTATCCACAGTCAGTTCATTCGCGTGACCCTTTCAGTTCGTCAGTTTATCCAAATGGAGAAAAATACATTAAAAACTCAAACAAGGACCTAACCAAATGGTTAAGCCTGTTTTAAAATTACTTTCTAGTCATTTTCCATGCAACTTCCACTCTTACAGTTGCGAGTATGCATCACACAGCTACACAGTGCGACCTACATTTAAAGCAACCATGCACTGCTGTGGATAAACTCCGTTAAATGGAATTCCGTACAGACACAGAAACCTAGATCAACAATGTAGATATTTAAACTCAATGCAAGGGAGTGTGTTGGAAAGTCCAAAATGTGTTTAGCGATTGCACTGTCCTGTTTCAAGGTTTGGGTATTATAAAGATGTTCATACACCCTTTCCTTGAATTTCCAGTTGGTTTTCCAGATGTAGAAAACAGGACAGTTCTGACAACATGCCAAATATACCACGCCTTTGGTGTTACAGTGAAATTTCTGTTGAATCATATAATCCACCCCTCTGATGTTAAATCTTTCACCAATGTCCATATATGGACAGTATGCACACCAACCACATTTAGCCATACCTATCCTTACTGTTCTTTGTCTATTCTCCTTCTTTTTTTGCTAATAAGCATTTAAGGTTATTACCCCTTCTAAACACCACCTTAGGGGGATCTTTCAATTTGAGAATCAGTGCAGCATCAGCTCAAATAATCTCCCAGTTTTTGTGGATGATCTCCCTAATATTATAACCATCCAAACTAAACTTAGTAATCAGGCTGACCCCTACCATGGAAGCCTTTTCTATGGTCTGGTTGCTAACTTGGGATTCAGATCAACCAAATTCCTGTATGTTACTAAGGTTGGGTTGGTAAAGGCCCCTTGTTCTCTTCCCTTTAACCTCTTCAGTTAATTCCCTAATAAGTTGGATTGGGTACCCACTTTTAGAGAACATAGTTCCCAACATATCACATTCCAGTGAAAAATCATAGTCCCTGGTCACCATGCGGGCAGCCCTGACCAATTGGCCTTTTACTACAGAGCGTTTCTGTACCGAAGGATGGCAACTGTTAAAATGAAGAAAGGCATTTGAATATGTGTCTTTTCTATAAATGTTTGCAAAATAACAATTATTATATAGGTCCTTGTTTAATAGGACATCTAAATAAGCAATAGTAACTTCATTAAATGTGGAAGTAAATTTTAAAAATGTAGTTGTATTATTGAAATAGGACACCAAGTCTTCTGCTTCTTTTCCTTTCCCATCCATCAATATAAAAATATTGTCCAGATATCGAGTGTAAAACTGGATTTTGTTTTTAATGTTAGGCACCTTGAACACAAATTCTCTTTCCCAATGTGCCATAATTAAATTAGCAAAACTAGCCCTGCATGGTGACCCCATTGCTACGCCAGTTTTTTGGACAAAAAATTATTTTCCACTGAATGTGATATAATTGTTTGACAAGACCATGTCCAACATTTCAGCCAGTAGGCTTATTTCATCATTTGGTGCTCCTAGCTCATGCAATAACAATCTGAGCCATTCAATCCTTTCCACGTGGGGGATAGATGTGTACAGGTCCTTCACATCAATTGTTAAGAAGTTCAGGTTATTCCTGAACTTCAACTTTTGAATGTTAGCTAAAAATGACCAGGAGTCTTTATAAATCTGGGGCTGTAAAGCTACATACTTTTTCAAATGTAAATCTATGAATTTCAAACAAGCATATGTTATACTCCCCCTAGCATCCACCAATGGTCTCATTGGGGGGGTCATTAATGCATTTGTGGATTTTTGGGATGCCAAACAGGATCGGTATTCTGGGGGCTGGCATACTGATGTAATTATACACCTCTATGTCAATTCTGGCCTCTATAAACAATTCTTCTATCAGAGACCGGATCCTCCCATAGGCCGCGTTCAATTCATTACGTGACACTTCCACGTAAGTGTCTGTTAATATAATCTTCTCCATTCTTAGTTGATAATCGTTATTATTCATAATACCCAACCCCCCTCCCTTGTCTGGCTGCATCTCCCTAACCTGTGCTTCCTGTAATAACCTTAGTGCCTGCCATTCTACTTTTGTTGTATTATTATACCTATTTATACCTCTTTTTTGGACATCGAGTAAATTGTACAGATCCAATTCACACATTTGTTCATACAATAACAAAGTAGGGTGGATTTGTGGGCAAAATGTACTAGTTATATAAAATGGGTTGTTTAAGTTATTCTCCTGACCAAACAGGATTTTGAAATTCAATTTCCTGATGAATAACTTCAAGTCGATAACAGAATCCACAATATTGGCTTTAGATGTAGGAACAAATGTCTGACCTTTAGCTAACAGGTCTGTCAATAATGGGTCAATAGTTAAACATGAAAAATTTAAAATTCTAAAGTCACCTTTAGTATTCATCGTCACCTCACAACTCAGGGGTGGTGATTCCGCTGTTTTGGTTATTGTTGTTGCCTCCACACAGGATTGTAGGTCACTTGGGGAAGACCTTGCCTCAGGTTGTAGCCTGAGGCTTGTCTTCGAAAATTTGCATTCCCTTAATTATTTACACCATAGTGGTTGTTGTTACCCTTGTAATTGTTTTCAGGTGTATTTTTGGCCTCCTGATTAGTGTTTTGTTGTTCAAGTTGTGTTTGTGTATGTTCCGTCCTTCTCTGCAAACCACGCTCATCCTCTGGTTGTCTTACCCCTGCTGCTGTTTGAGAAGTTAGAGGTTTTGGGTAAGCCAAACCCAAATTGTATGCCTCCCTTTCTCTCCTTAGCTTCTTAATTTTAGTTGCTTTTAATTTTTCCATGTGTTGGTCAATACTGACAAAACACCTCTCATAGTCGTATTTGTATCGCATAAAATCTGTATCTTTCTTTATGCTTTCATCCAAAGGAACAATTTCCTCCAGTAAGGTATCAGCTGCCAGTTGACAATGTTTGATCATTACCTCCAGAAGCTCAATTCTGTGTTTGTTAAAAAGTTTCATCAGGTCTTTGTGGAACGGTGACCCATCAATTAACCCAGTTGGGTATCGCCATGATCTCAGTCCTTTGGTGACAATCCCTTCCCCGATGCATTCTTTAAAATACACTATTTTTAGCTGACTTTTCTTGTATTTTACCATTTTATTGTCCAAAAGTCTTAGGTTCTCGCCTATATTGACACCATTGATCAATGACCCTTCAGCCGAAGCTTCCATGTGACCGCTAGTCGAGGCTGGTTGTAATGAAGGTACCTCATGAAGCCAGCCATCCAAATCCCAGACTGAAGCTCCCATTAGCCCCAAGGGTTGATCCTGTGTTTCCACTGCAGTTCCTTGGTTAACTCCTGCCTCCTCATTATTGTCTGGACTCCCATACGTACTTAAGTTCATCAATACATTGTCCGGAGAGTCCAGGGGGCGGAGTACTCACGTTTCTCCTCTCATAGATGGTTGGGTAGAATGTGGGCCCCCAGAAAAAGAATCAAATCTGAGGGCGAGTGTTTCAACTTGTTTCAATAGTTGTCCTACTAATGCGGTTAAATTTGCTAACCTGTCATCCTGTTGTTGTAACCCATTTCATATGCTGCTCGGGGAACCCTCCATTCTGACCAAGAAAAACAGGATAAAAACACAAGCGAAACCAAATACACCTCTAAACAGTGATAGGGAGAAGTCCCAGCAGCCAAGAGCAAGCACACAAATAACCAAAAAGTAAATTGCACCTTAGTGAACGAAAAAATCACTTCTTTATTAAAACAAATAAACGTAACGTAAAGCGCTTTTCATCTCACTAGTAGTGAGACTTCGTCAGACAAAAACTCAAATGTAAAACATTTCCTTATAAGCCCAGCAAGGTTGCTAATTAACACTTCTTGCATTAATCAATCAATTAATAAAAACAGTTTCAAGATAGAGACTTTCCCAACTTAATGTCAAACAGTACTACAGAATTCTGTCTCAGAATGTTTCGCAACACTGTAATGTCCTTTTCTGTTTTTATCAGTTACAAAATAATATTATCTGCAAATAAAGCCAGGTTTTCTTGATTACCATACAAATTGTATCCTTGAATTTCTTAGTCCATTAATTTCTTTGCCAATGATTCTAAATATAGTACAAACAACAAAGGGAAAAGGGGACAACCCTGCCCGATTCCTCTGTTCAGACAGAACTTATCAGAGAGGAACCTCTCCACACACTTTAATTTTTACCTCTGATCCCCTCATATATCCACCTAATTAACCTTATTATTTTGCCAGGGAATGAAAATGCTTCCATTGCCCTACTCATAAAATCCCAGCTTACTCCGTCAAATGCTTTGTCTACATCAAGACCCACCAACAACAGTGATATTTCCTTTCATTCTGCTTCCCTCTGTATCATCATTGTTCTATTAATGTTGTCAAATGTTAGCCTCACCTCCACATAACCACATTAATCCATAACTATCAAGTGTGGCATCATCTTTGCCATTCTTTTAGCCATTGCAGATATAAACACTTTATAATTATGGTTAAGAATCAAAATGGGCCTATATGGATCTAATGGGTCTTTACCATCTTTTGGTATTACAGCCACCACAGCTTTCTTCCAGAATGTTGGTGCTTCTCCTCCTTTTAAAATACTGTTAAACAAAATCTTCCAGATCTTTTTTAATTTCTTCCCCCCCTAGCTACCAAACTTCCAGAGAAATGGCATCTATTGTGGAGACATTCCTGTAGATTGGTTATGCATCACCATTTTTATCGCATCTCCTACTATTCTGACTTTTAATAATTAAACCCATCTACCTATAACCTTGGCATATTCAATTCTTCCATAAACATTTCCATTTTCTATTTTTCGTGATTTCCACATTTCTGTGCTTTATACAGATTTTCATGCAGTTTCCAAAATATTTCTAATACCTCTACTGATTCTCTGGTTATTTTCTTTGTTATAGGCTCCCTAAGCTTGACAACAAAACTTTTTACTTTCTGTAACCTGAGCAATTGTGCTAAAAGCTTTTGTGCTCTGGAGTTATTATCAAAAAACAGTTGCTTAACAGCAATCTTTCTAAATTCATTCATATTAGAGACAGTCCCTTATTTTCTCCTTAGCACTCTGCAGTTGTGCCTCTTCTTGTTCTGTTAGATTCCTCCTGTTCTGCAATACTTTAAACTTTGTCAGTCCCTCTAAATAATTCTCATTATATCTAAACCATATTTTCTTCTTTTATTTATACCCTATTTTTAAACTCTACTTTTATTTTATCTGACTCCCTAGCTATAATTTCTTAAGAAATGTATGTCTTTTCTAATAACTCCTGAATAATTTCCACCACCCATTCCTTAAATTCCTCTCTGTTTAATATATAGGTACAGAAGTGCCAGTGTCTTATTGTTATTTCATTACAGTGCATTTTTATTTTAGTTATTATTGGTGCATGATTTTAAATGATTTGAAATAGTTATTGAATGCATATCAAAACTATAATTAAATGCACATGCTCCTGTGAAATATAATTGCTGTCTACACCATGAGTGAGATCATTCACATTCAAAGATAATATGGAAAGTGTTGCCATTATAATAAGTTATTATTCCCACCTATTATGTAGAACAGCTTTTTTAAATGTCTAGTTCCATCTTTTGTGTTACATGCATACACTATTGTTTGGCAGGTTGATCTATTATACAGTTGTTTCCTTTCATATCCATTTGAACCTATACCACATCTTACAAAACTTTTTGTTTTAAAGAAACTCTTGAAAAAAAGACACACATCCAGACTCTTCCTAACAGGAGCAATTGTCTCACATTGACAGCTACACTCACAGTCTTCAATTGACCTGTAATGTAGGTTATTCATGTTAAGATGCATTGCACAGATGTGCTTCTACTTACACCAAATGCTGTCTGTTTTTATCTTAATAAATTTACGTCTCTTCTTCCTAGTGTACAGTGAATAATTATTTCCCACAACTACTCTAGGGTCTCTGACTTTTGGCAGTTTGCCCTTCTGACACAGTTTTTTTCAGAATCAACTCCTTCTGCTGGTAGGATTGCATCTTTATTATTAGAGGTCTTGGCTACTTTCTTATCACCAGGTTTGGAGCATGCATACAGTGTGCCCTTTCAATTAACAGCTCCTGCTCTGGAATGCCAGTCCAGTTGCTTATTTGTATTTTCACAAAATGAATGCAGTCAATTCTTTCCAGTTTCTCTGGTACAGCAGAAAATCGCAGGTTGTCCCTCCATGATCTGTCCTCGGACATGGCAGTGGTGGTGCAGCAGATGGCATTGTTGCATCACAGCAAGAGGTTCTTCAGTTCGATTCTCAGCTGGGGTGCCTTCTGTGTGGAGTCTGCATGTCCTCCCTGTGGTCACATTGGTTTCCTCTGGGTGCTCCAGTGTCTTCCCACATTCCAAAGCCATGCAGTAGGTGGATTGCACACTTTAAATTGACCATAGGTGAGAGTGTGTGAGCGAGTGAGTGGTACAAATGAACTATCACAGCAGGGCTAGCCACCCGGCGGTGTAAACTTTGGCTCGAGATGATTGTCACTGTTGAAGTGACACCCCAACCCCATGTGCAAAATGGGAAAAGGGTTCGAGAATGGATGGATCTGTCCTCTAATTCTAACATTTTTTGAAACATCTCTTCTTGAGCAGTCTCATACTCAGCCAGCCTTTGTATTTTGACCTCTGATTTTTGCATTTTTATAAGTTCATCTGAATAGTTGTTTGAAGCTTCTTCCATTTTTTCCAGATTTTTGTTACTTGAGTTGATATATTCCTTCATTGTTTCATTTATTTTAGTCAACTGTTAGCACATCTGACTTTTTTTATTTTAGAATACTGGAAGACATGTGTTGCACCAAAGCTGGACCTTGAACTGCTTTTTGCTGAATAGGATTCTACCCAGCTAACGTTTTCTCATCACCTTTTGTGATTGATTTTCTTTCAGATTTTGTAAATTTCTTCTTTATTGGCATCCAGGCAGTACAGTTACTAGCCAGTAACTGAAATTTACCCAAAAAGACAAATTCACTGGCACTCTTTTCTGAGTTTCTGTTTTCACAGTGGGAAAGCTGAGTTTTAAGTTGTTACTCAGTGTGCATCGATCGTGGAAGTTCCTATGTCAAATAATTTTTGTCAAAGAGTATTAAACAGGGAACACTAAATGACTTTGTTAAAATTTAAGTGCATCTATACGTTTTACTATAGTGTGTGTGTGTGTGTGTGTGTGTGTGTGTGTGTGTGTGTGTGTGTGTGTGTGTGTGTGTGTGTGTGTGTGTGTGTGTGTGTGTGTGTGTGTGTGTGTGTGTGTGTGCTGTTATGAGAAAGAGCAGAACCCCACAATGTCAGAAGCATTTGCCTCTCACAAAGAAGAAATTTTAAGGGCAGGAGGAAACATTCTTCGCAGACTTTTTCTGTAAGAAGCTGCCTAAATCCCAGCAGAAATCTTGTGAATCTATTCAAAACATACTATTATTCAAGGAGCACAAGAAGCCTTTCTATTGATGCATTTTGGAATTGTAAGGTAGACTGACAACCGCTTGGAATATCAAGCTTGTGAATTGTAAGTAATACTGTGGTTCCCAGAGAGACTTTAAAAGTGGACTAAGAAACACAGAACTATACTGCAAATAATCATAAGTATGTTAAGCTAATGTCTGCTTGTTTTCTTTTAAGTTGAAAATGAAGTCTCTGGGCAAAAGTCAGAGCAACTTCTATAATAGGACACCAATCTAACTCAGGCTGTGCACAATCACTGATGCTAGTTCAGCTCATGCATGTCGTTGGAAATGGGGCAGGAATTGGAGGATACCGATGAACATCCACGTGTTCACAGAGGGAGTTCTGAATTCATGAACTTTAGTTATACCCTGACATAGGAATGAGGTCAATTCCCATCAGGCTATTAGAAACCCCAAATATTTGGTGAAATTAAACAGAGTGCATACTTTTCACAAAAGGTGGTAGCCCAGTTAAAAACTGAACCATGTCTTGTGAGACAGTAGTACAAACCACTGTGCCAACCTACATATTTAAGTGTGTATATTTCTATGTAAAATATGCATATATCTGTAAAATATATACTCACAAATGTGATGTGTGTGTGTGTGTGTGTGTGTGTGTGTGTGTGTGTGTGTGTGTGTGTGTGTGTGTGTGTGTGTCTGTATGTGCGCACCCACATCTGTATATGTGTGTATCTCTATGTGTATGTTTTGTGTGCGTCTGTTTGTATATGTGTGTCTTTGTGTATCTGTGTGTGTGCGTGTGCGTGTGTGTGTGTGTGTGTGTGTGTGTGTGTGTGTGTG
Source organism: Protopterus annectens (assembly GCF_019279795.1). Lineage (NCBI taxonomy): Eukaryota > Metazoa > Chordata > Ceratodontiformes > Protopteridae > Protopterus > Protopterus annectens. The sequence goes on from NC_056729.1 coordinate 1,379,158,370, forward strand.
TGTGTGTGTGTCTGTGTCTGCTAGTTTGACTTACATGCACTATGACCAACACCTAAACAAATTATATACATTGGAGCATACAAGCTAACTGTCAAATGTAGTTATTTACTCTATAGTACCTGTGAGACAGGAAGCTGCTTTAAGGTTGGGAAGTGTTCATGATTTACATAGCAGCCTAGCCATTATACAGTTTTGAGAATATTAGCAAAATAGTATTTCGAAGTGCATTACATTTTTACTTTACTGATGTATGTGAATCTTGAGATTATTATCTCAGGAGATCATAATGTCCTAATGGTCTTCTTGAGTTTGATGGTCCAATAAAGGACCATAATGCACTCTTGTCATACCTCTCAACCTCACAGCACAAAAAAATCTGGACAAAGCCAGAAATAATATGGGGGAACAAAGGCCCAAAATAGGGACAGATTTCAAATATTTCTCAAATAAAGTTTGAAAGTTGACAGAATGACAGATTTGGCATCATTATATACTTTCTGAAGGATATGAAGTCTGAAATTCAAATGTCGGTCATT
>NC_056729.1:1379163905-1379286405 GCF_019279795.1 Protopterus annectens
ATAATTTGGGTACTTGCGTATTATCACAACCACATTCTAAACATGTCATGCTTGTACATGTAGTGCTGAAAAACTGCAATGAAGAGGTCACAGATAATGTAAGTACACAGGTTTCGACTAATAAACACAGTGAAACTGAAGTGATTTCTTATATGTAAAGCAGCATGATACATAACTATCAATAAAAGTTATAATTGCAAATTGCCAGCAGTCCCTCCATTATTCTTTTGAAGTTTTGATGTTAACAGGATGGTAATTTATTCTGCTGTGCTATAGCAGAAATTATAACATCTCCTCAGACCGCACCATGTAATGGATTGCAGATAACAATTATAAAAAAAATGTTTTCCTGGTTTGTCACCTTCTCTATGTGGGGAAAAAATTATGGACAAATCCACTAGGTTATTAACGAGATGTCAAGCCGCGGTTTTGTGGTCGGAAATGTTGCTAAAGATCTGGGATTACTAAGCTGTTTTACACACAAGAAATCAATTAATTTTCATTGTGTATATTAGTAGAAATTTGGGTACTTAATTATCTGCAACCTCTTCATTGGGGTTTAATGTACTTCTCCCTTCACTGACAAAAGCTGAAGAATACCATGGGGTGCACCCCCTACCCCCTACTCCTTAATGGAGTAGAAGGTGTGCATGGCCTCTGAGCCATCCATTACAGTGTAGGGATACACTTCACATCAGTGAGAGTAAACTTCAATGAACTTTCAGCCAATGTCATGTTGGGGAAAACAATCATTTCAGAAAAGATTATAATTTAACATTTGCCGTTGGATACTACTGACATACACACCAAAATGTATGATGTGTCTGGAAGCATGACATGCCATGTTGTACAACTTAAATCATTAATTGTGATAGCGCACTAACACTGTTAATTTCATTAGTACCCAAATTACATGTTAACTCCCAAAGGAAAAGTAAATAAGATTGTAATGAATCAGATCTGGCCAAATCATGTTAAATAAGTTTGACGGCACTTGAACAGCAAATGAATATATCAAGAGTGAGCTGTTAGCAACGTGGTTGCGATAATACGCAAGTACCATAATTTGTTTATGTATATGTAGTCCTTATACTCCTTCCAGTCATTAAATTAGTAAATTGCTATATGTGCTAAAAAAATCAAATGTTTAGTCTATGAGCTTACTCAAAACACTGAAACCATTATTAACCATATAGTAAAAAAGGCAAAAAGAAAAATGCCAACTGAACATGCCAGCTGTTCCTTCAGATGTTTTTCTTCTAAAATCACAAAACTAGCTACAGGAATGCAGTCAAGGATGAAAAGGTTTTGTGTGACAGATGTGGTATAAATGTGGATCATCTTTGTAATCCTGAATTTCAGATAACTGAAACATAAAACTCCAAAATGAAAACACTGCAATAATACCAAACATAAAAGACTGACTGAAATTTCCAAGATACTGAAAACTGAAATTTTGACTTGTTGTTAAGAAGTCAGCTTACTCAGCTTTTCTGTTGGATTACTTCCTCTACGTTGCATGGAGTTCCATTGCATTCTTCCCTTATTAGATGTATCCTTTAATACAGTGCCTGTTTTGGAACATACGAAAAACAACAGAACTATAAATTGGTTAGATAAAAGAGTGATAGGAGCCTGGAATTAATTTCCTGGAGGAATAAAGGAACGCTGAAGTTTGACAGTTTTCAAAAAGGCATTTGATGAGGTAGACATCAAAACAGTCTTATGCCTGTGTAACAGCAGTGTCTTTCATTGTATTGCATTGCAAAGGCATCTGGCCAAGAGTTCCAAACCGCACAATCTAAGACACTCAAAAAGAAAAAAAAATTCCTCTACTTTGTATCATATACACATTCATGAAAGGTCATCTCTCTATAGCCTTTTGAGCATTAAAAATTCTTACCATATTCAACCTATTCTACCTTAATAGATCCATTAGAATGTCTAAAACCTGTGCCAAGGACTTCAGTCTCCAACCCTAGGTCAACAAGAAATGCTGGCATAGCAGTATATGTATCAAAGTAACATCTGTTTTCATGTATAGACCAGATAAATGAATGGGATACTGTTAAGTTGTGATTGAGGTATGTGGAAATAATCTTTATATGTGGGGTAACTAATATACTCTGTATAAATAGAAGCTTCATGGCTAAGCTTGTTGATGGCCCTTTGACCATATGCTAAGTATGAACCTATAAAACCTATGACACAGATGTCTTAAAACAAAAATAAAGATAACTAATGCAAAGAGAAAGCTTGTTTCTCATTCACATAGGGAGAGTTCCTCAGTGCTCCTCCAGTTTTACTGTTTTCTTTGGAAGTTTCACAACCTCAGAGCAAGCAGAAGAGACGATTTACAGCATAAAGCAGTATTTCATTGTCACCGTGGTTGCCCAGCCTCACATGATGAATATTACAGTATTCAGGACATGGAGACTTTCCACCAAAAGTGAATACAGAAAGGAAGTTCTCCTTTTATCGCTGTTCTTTTTATTTTAAGATTTTTATTCATTTTCATGTGCTGTTTCTTGTACATGAATCTGGGATTGTTTGAGGGGTTTAGTTTTCCATGTTTTGCAAGATTCTCTTTTTTTTCCATCTTGTATTTTTCTAGTTCAGTCATTTGTGAATTAGGAGTGAAACATATCTATAACTATGTAACTATGTTATACTGTTTTTTTTCATTTGTTTGTTTTCTAATAGGGACGTTTCTTTTTGTAGGGGTGGCACAGTGGAGCAATGGATAGTGTTGATACCTCACAGCAAGAGGTTCTTCAGTTCAATTCTGGGCTGGGGTGCATTGTGCCCAGTCTGCATGTCCACCCTGTGATTGCATGGGTTTCCTTTTGGTGCTCCGGTTTCCTTCTACATTCCAAAGACATGCAGTAGGTGGATTGGACTCTCTAAATTGGCCATAAGTGTGAGTGGGCATGTGAGTGTGTGGTACAGAAGAACATCCACAAGAGGGCTAGCCACCCAGCACTGTGAACCTTGGCTCAAGATGACTGTCACTGTTAAAAACCCATGTGTAAAAATGGGAAAAGAAGGATTGTAGATGGATGGTTGGATGAATGGATGGATATTTCTCTTTGGAGGACTGTAGCCCATGCTGCTTCCTGTGTAACTATAACCTAAGGGGGGGGAGTGGATAAAGACCACAACTCGAATGCATTTGCAGGTCAAATGTGTAACATCAGTGCAAATGTAATGCATCTTTGACACATCAGAATAACATCAAATAAACATTTCTGTCATGGATTGTAAATTTGCCAACCTTCAATTATTCTGTTACTACAGTAACTTAATAAATTGGCTAGGCTGTTCACCTAGTGTTAAAGGCTAGTCACAGTTATGCAATCAATTACTTATATAGAGATGATGGGATGCAAGTCTGTCATGTGGTATAGCTTATTCACATTTCTTATCTTACCCGCTTTTCTACAGTGACAGCTGATATAGAGCTTTAGAGCCATGCATCTACTCAGAAAGGGTGCCTGTGTGGTAATATACTTGGCCACAACTTTTAAAACCACAGGTGAAAATAACAGGTTCTGTTTTAACTGCCTGTATGAAAGATATCATCTTAACAGTTTTGCACGTTTCTAGAATTTCACTGCATTGTCAGGGCTAAGCATTAACCAGGTTCCAGTAACATAATCTGAACCCAAATATTTATTTTACCCACCACCAAAAACTGAACCAAAAGATGAACAGACATTCTTTGAATCTGCCAGCATAATACATGTGTGGTCATAACTAGAATCCTCTTATTTTAAATGTTTGCAGGAAACAGTAAGCCTGTTTTGAGTGCCTACCGACACTATACTATTCATCATTTAATAATCAGACATGTAACATGGATTACAAAGATGGTAGTAGCTTCCACTACTCAGTCTGCCTAGCTGCTCACGTTTGTCACAGTCATAGATCCTAGCTCATTATTTAAAACTGTTCCATTTTCGCACATATCTTCAAACTGAAAAGAATGTTTACTTTGGTTAATACTTTTTTCTTCTTTCTCTTTCAGATCTTTTGATATCGAAGCCACTTTTCCCATGGAATCAATGTTAACAGTGTCTATCTTCGATTGGGATTTAGTAGGCACTGATGATCTCATTGGAGAAACTAAGATAGATCTGGAAAATCGTTACTACAGCAAACACAGAGCCACCTGTGGGATCTCTCAAACATATGCCATGTAAGAAAAAAACATTATCACTAAAAACTGTATCGTCTTCTTTCTGTTTCTTCAACATCAGTTTCTTATTGTGTTAAATTGTTGAAATACTTACTGTACAAGGTATATAAGAGGGGATATTACCTGAACATCATACAGAGGCCTAGACATTGGTAGTTCTCTGATCCGATGCATTAGAATAGCAAATGATCTATGAGACAGTAGTAAAATATGAAATTTCCTAAGGCACATAATGAGATGAAGACAATTAAGAAAAGTCTGACAAAGTATGTCTTTATCCATTTATCCAAATAGTCACTAGGAGATGTAGGTTTTCCATACAGATCAAAACAGATAATAGCAACAGCCAAGTTGTTTGTTGCAGGTTATTATCTACAGCCTCCAATACTACTAGTCTGTATTCTTCATCCTCTAGCTGACATCCACTTTTATTCTTTTCTCATGCAGATCATTACTGTGCTTATTTCCACGCTCCATATTATTTTAATTAGTACTATGTGGTTTACAGTATCAAAAGTTTTTAAGAAGTCTCATTATATCATATCCATGTGTAGCCCTTTTCAAAGATGTTATTCATAAAGACTGGACTACTTAAATACAATTTTCCTTTTGTTTATGTTTTTATTTTTTTGTGCTTACATAATTACCCATGTACTCCATTTCACTCTTTTTAGCCACAAAAATAATGCTGAAATATATTAGAATTTATAAATATAGAGCATATATAGTTATATGTTTTTAATTTGTACCTTTTTGTTAATTTGTACCTATTCAACTTACAACTCCTCACCATTACTCCACCATACCATAAACATTTATTTATTTATTACATATTAATATTTATTTATTTATTATTTATTGGATTATCGATAAGTCCAGCAAAAGAGCCCATTGCCCATTTTCAGTGGAGAAAAACCAGAAAAATAACAGAAAAGATACAGAAAAAATAAACAACAGATAACCAACAGAAGAAAAAGTGTAAATACATAATAGCAAATATAGTAGCATATACATTATATACATATAAGCAGGAATCTAGTTTGTTTGATTACAGTAATATATACATAAAATATATATTAAATTAGAATTATTCAATTGTATCAGATTTGGTATAAAGAGAGAACAGTATTATATAATCATAATCAGTGAGAAAGATAAAAATAAATAATCAGAAAATATCATCAGTCATTAGTAGCAAAGACATAGGAGTTTAGGTATCATTTAAGGAGAATGACGAGGGTTTGAGAGCAGGAGCCATTTTTAGGCTGAGATGATTTTTCAGCATTTTAGGTAGGTCTTGGTATAGTAATGGCTATTCTTCTGATAGGTATGTACACATATTGACACTTATTAACACATATATGTATACTTGAGAGAATATATATACACACACATATATGTATGATATAATTTATTCTGGATACTACCACATATACGCACTACCCTGCTACTTAATATACAAAATATCTGTAGTCTACAATGACAGGTATACACACACGAACACCGACAGTGGAGAACACTGACGAAGATCGACAAAGGAACAAAGATCAACAGAATCGATAACTGATGCGGAGCTGAGAAAACCGAAGGTAAGTGGGTAGAGCGTGACGGGGGGTCAGAGCTTGATAAGGGTAGATGTGTGTTAGGGTCACGGGTAGGAGTAGGTCAGTAAGGTAAGTGTGGGTAGGTTAGGGTGTGTGTTAGTGGTGTGGGTTAAGTGAGTAGTTGTTTATAAGTGTGCGATGGTGGGTGTAGGGTAGGTTTAGTGGTATGTGAGTTAGGGGGTTAGTTGAGTTAGGGTTAGTGTGCGATAGTACAGGTGTAAGGTGGTGGTGCTCTCCAAAGGTTAAGTAATATATTCAAAGAGCCACAATAAAAAAAAACTAAAAAGTCAAAAATGAAAAGAAGTACAGTTTCTTACAAAAATTCAAGCTAACATGAAAACGTGAATTCAGTCTTAAATCATCACCATAGACTTCATCAGACAATGATATAAACATTCACAATGACTTAAATACAAGGTTCATTATACAATAAACCAATAAAACCATTAAAATGAAATTCAAATACACCAATCCCTATGGTCTGTTACTTATTAATATTCAGTGACACTGTTACATATTCATAAGAATAAAATAACACCATTATGTTTGTATTTCTGACACTCTCCCATTATTCCTTTAAATTAATTGCATTTCAACCATTTATTAATGCTTAAACCTCAATTCTAACTTATGTTAACATGGGGAAAAAAGAATGATTTATTGAAAAAAATTCTATAAATTCAATGTATGTTAAAAAACAATTTCATTAAAATCTTTCACTTGTTAGTGTTTATATATCTCCCTCTAGTGTGCAAAACCTGCAAATACATCCCATAAATTACCTTATAGTTTCTTAAATAACTTTTAAAACATTTGTAAATATGGTATAATTTAATTAAATAAATTATAAACACATGAAAAATTTATATATATTATATATATTAAATAAATGTTTAATTTATACATAGATTAACAATATTGAATAACACATAAATATTAATAATTAAAAATTAAAAAATATACCATTGTTAAAAATATTTAATATGTATGATACATATGTTATAGCCCACTGTTTAGCGAGACAGTAATGCAACATTTCTCCTGTAATTATCATATTTTCATATTTTATTAGCTCTTATTTTTAATAATGGTCTTATAGAAACCATTTCATTCAGGCCAGGCTTCCTACTTGCATCCATTCTAACCTGCCACCATAGTTCCTTATTTTCTAAAATGTCTTCCCATGGACCACCTCTGATATCACGCTTAACTTGTTCCAATACCAACCATAGATATTTAGCTTCTTTACATTCTTTCAGGTGTTTGTATAATGCATTTGCCTCTTTTGCTCTACTAATATCATAGATGTGTTCATAGATTCGTTTTTTCAGGGACCTTTCGGTTTTGCCAACATAAAATGAACAGCATTTCTGGCAAATTACCAGGTATACAACTCCTTGTGTATCACAATTGTAATACTCTTCACTTCTTATTTTCATTTTCCTACTTTCAATGTATACCTCTCCCTTATTCATAATATGTGGACATTGTTGGCACCCTCCACATTTAAAAGTGCCCTTCTTTCTCAAACTGGTCCCTCTCTTTTCTAGAACATTTCTTTCCATCATATTATGTATAAATGGTGGATTTCTATAAATAACTTGTGGTACCATACATTTTATCTCCTCCATGTCCGTAAACGAAAGGAATTTGTCCCATTCCTTACGTATAATATCTTTCATGTTTTTATTAGTAGAGTTGAATTCTATAATTAATCTTTTTTGTAATATTTCTTCATTTTTATTGGGTCCATTCTTATTCTCTTCCTTAAAATTACTTTCCATGACTCCCTTTATAGGTTGAAATCTGTCTTTCCTACCTACTTCTACCTCCTTCCTAATATCATGAACGAATGTTGTAGGATAACCTCTTTCTAGAAACATTGTTTCTAGTTTATCACATTCTTGTTTGAAATCTGTGTCTCTACTTGTCATCCTCGACCCCCTCACAAATTGTCCCTTGACTATGTTTTTCTTGCAGTGAGGGGGATGGGAACTATCGTAGTGTAGGTAGGAATTACAAAATGTTGTTTTTCTAAACACCCTAGTTTCAAAATTGTGGTCCACTTTAAGGACCTCAACATCCAAATAATTTAGAGTATTTGCATTCATGACATATGTAAACTTTAGGAAACTTGTTGTCGTACTAATGTATTCAAAAAATTCCAAAAACGTTTGTTTTCCTCCGGTCCAAAAAATTACAATGTCATCCAGGAATCTATGGTATAATATCCAATACTTTTTAAAACTGGAATTCATTATGAAATAATCTTCCCATTGTGACAGGACTATATTTGCATAAGTCGGGGCACAAGCTGCTCCCATGGACACCCCTTTGATCTGTTGATAGTATTCACCATCAAAAATTAGGAAATTATATTTTAAAATTGTGTCCATGAGAGCAACTGTGGCTATTTTTTCTTCATGGGTCATTTTTTGATCTAAAAAAATAACACGTTCAAAATAATCCATCCCTTCTTTATAGGGAATACACGAAAAAAGATCAATGATGTCAATGGTGATAAACAATAAATCATCTTTATAAACTTCAGGTGTGAGCTCTCTTATAAAGTCCCAGGAATCCTTTAATATAATCTTATTGTTGACCCAAATATGTTTAGCTTTTTCGTCTACAAATTTTGCTAAGGGTACTGTCTTAGCCCCTTCTGCAGTAACAATGGGTCTTAGGGGGGGGGTCTTCTTGATTTTTATGAACTTTGGGAATACCAAAGATTGTGGCTACCCTGGGCTTCTGAATTTCAAAATATCTGAAGGTTTTCATGTCAATTACTTTCTCTATTAACAAATCCTGTAGCATTAAATCAATTTTCTTATATGCTATTTCTATTTCATTCTTGGACACTATCTTATATTTACCTTCATCTCTTAATATAGAATTCATTTTAGCCTCATATATAATTTTGTCCATAATCACTATTCCCCCTCCCTTGTCCGGTTTCATTATTCTCACACCTTTACTATTAATTAGTTCATCCAATACTTCAATTTCTTTTTCTTTTAAGTTATTTTTGTCATTAAACTTATTCCCTGTCATAGTTCTTCGAATTTCTTTTTCAATCACATTTTCTAGATTCTTTAATTGAGGCATTAAGGGTGGGTTATATAAAGAACTCCTAACTAACCTTACCCCTTCTTGGTTATTTCCTTGGAACCCAGCTCTTGAAGCTAAAATAGCTAAATTAACCTTCCTCATAAATAATTTAACATCGAGAATTGTTCCTGTTACCTCTCCTTTTTTAGTTGGGATGTATTTAAGGCCCTTACTCAGCAAGTTAAAATGTTCTTTAGTCAATGTAATTTCACTAAAGTTATAAATAGAGAAACCATTATATGTACTTTTGTCATTTTCTGTTATAATACCTGATGAGTCATTCAAAATCTCACTTGGGGTGGGGGTACATTTTACTATCTTCCCCTCCCCCTTCTCCCTCCTCTTGTCTGAAAATTTTCTCTCCTATACTGAGGGGGTTGAGCTCTCTCTCCCTCATACTCCAAGGGTGGGAATTCAGCATCATAACTATCTACCGATGTGCGATAGTGGCAGAGTTAAGGGTTAGGGGCAGATTAAGTGAGTTAGGGTTAGGGTGCGGGTAAGGTAAGTGTGCGATAGTGACGGACCTTAGGGTTAGGGTTTGGGTTAAGGTTAATGCATAGATAGTTGTGTATGTAAGGTTTAGTGTAGGTTTGTAAGATTTTTGGTGTGCTTGTGTTGTGTGTGTGATTTTCGGGAAAGGTATTTGTTTTGTTGATTGTCGGGATTTTGGTTTGTTGGGCATGTGAAGTTTCGTGTTTTTGAACTTTCTTTTTTTTCATTTTTTTCATGTGGGTTATTTTGTTGTCGGTGTTTTGGCATGTCGGTGTTATCAGGTAGACCAACACACACATATATGTATACCTATTAACATCTGCCCTGCTATTTGAGTAGGTATACACACATATATGTATACCTATTAACATTTGCCCTGATACTTGGATAGGTATACTCACATATATGTAATATCAAATAACATCTGCCCTGTTACTTGGGAAAGTATACACACATATATGTATACCTATTAACATCTGCCCTGCTACTTGAGTAGGTATAAACACATATATGCATACCTATTAACATCTACCCTGATACTTGGGTAGGTATACACATATATGTAATACCAAATAACAAATGCCCGGCTACTTGGGTAGGTATACACACATATATGTAATACCAAATAACATCAGCCATTCTACTTCGGTAGGTATACACACATATATGTATACATATTAACATCTGTCCTGCTACTTGGGTAGGTATACACATATATATGTATACCTATTAACATCTACCGTGCTACTTGGGTAGGTATACACTCATGTATGTTTAACTGTTAGCATATGTCCTGCTACTTGGGTAGGTATACACACATATATGTAATTCCAAATAACACCTGCCCTGCTACTTGGGTAGTTATACACACATATATGTATACCTATTAACATCTGCCCTGCCACTTGGGTAGGTATACATAAATATATTTATACCTATTAACCTTTGCCCTGCTACTTGGATAGGTATCCACACATATATGTATACCTATTAACATCTGCCCTGCCACTTGAGTAGGTATACACACATAGGTAATACCAATTAACATCTGCCCTGCTACTTGGGTAGGTAGTACACCAGGGCAACATCCATCTGATACATTAGCAGTACATAAATGTCCACTAAAAAAAGTTCCTAAGATGCCTGAAAAAGTTTCCTCCAAATCTTTAGTTGTCAGCATAGGTTATCCTGTCAGCATACCATACTCCTCTCCACTTTTCAGATATGTAATCATGTAATTTTTTTTCTGCATCTTCAGGAATTGTATTTTGCACTAAATGTTCTTCCATTTTCTTCATACTGATTGTCACCAACTACCTCCTTATAATATTAACTGAAACAATAAATAATCTCTGAATTACTTATTGTCTTCTTTTTTACTATATTATCATATTAGTTCCAGAAAACATCCCCTATCCTTTAGCTATTCTACTAAATAACTTCCTTTCCCATCCATAGTATAGCAATCAAGCTTAAGTTCCTTTTTTCGCTCCTTATTTCCCATGATGTGACCATCTTTTAAGTCCTATATGTTATCTGTCTTAAAATTTAGTTTTATAAAAATAACTTTCCTTATTTTTGTTTCTTCAAGGCCAGTTACACAGCAATTTCAACTGTTTTATTACCATTTATTTTCATGTAAGGTTTTCCATACTGAATTAACCAGTAATACTTTTCCCTGCTCCCCATAATGTAGCTTTGCATTTCTTCCTCCATTTTATTACAGTTACTCAATTTGAATTCAGATACTGGGCCTTCCATGCTTTCAGGCAGGGAAACGGTTGGAGCTGTTTTTCCTTGAACACAACAGTGCAGTTGTCTACCTAGGCAACACTTAATGGGTAGTCATCTTCCATTGCCATGAGGCAAGACCAGGCAGCCTTAGAAGAGGTGTAGCATTAACTGTAACATGCACAATGCCAGTGACATAGGTTCTCAGCCTGAGCAATGAAACTGCAGACTCTTTAGAGCTACATTCCATTTTCTTTATTTCAGACACTTTCCACTTTATTTCACCATCTGCTTACTACTAACATCTTAACAAAATCTTCCCTCTTTCCCTTTCTCCCTGTCATTACCCGTATGCCACGAGAAGCATAGCTGGTGTCTTGGTGTGGGGCAAAGAGGAAGCTGTCCCGGACACAAATGTTACAGGGCAGAAACGGTCAGTTACAGTTTAAAATGAAAGAAGATTTTTTTTTTTTTTTTTTTTTTTGTAGTATGAACTGAAGTGCTTTAGTGTTCCCTGTGTGGCAAAAACTGTAGTTTTTTTACAGTTTAAATAACAAGAGAGGTTTTTTTTTATTTGCTGGGATGGCAAAATTAAGGAGCCACTTACTGTTTCTGAGAGGTGTCATCAGTGTACCCCATGTAGGCTTGCCTATAGGCAGGGAGCAAGAGTCATTTCTTCATCTGTCCAATACTGTACTTTCTACCACCCATATCAGGCACTTAACCTCTAGTACCACTAGCTTTCTCAAATGCTCTTCCTTCATTTCCCAACTTTCTGTACCATACAGTAGTTCTGGCCACACCACTGTTTTGCACAACATATCTTCATCATCTTTGACATTCTTCTGTCACACCCTACCACTGACACATTTGTTTCTAGCTTAAACTTCCTCATTCAGAATTCCCTTCTCCTCAGCTACCCCTTCCAAATACTTGAAGCAGCTAACCTGTTCCATTATTTTCCCTTCTACCTCAATTTCCCTATCATGTTCTGAATTTCTTGTTCAGAGTCTGCCTGTAATGCCACACTGTCTGCATACAACAGTTTTGTTGATCTGTCCCTCCAAACTGAATGACTAGCATCACCAGTATGAACAGCAATGGGCTCAGAGCTGAACTCTGATCAACACCCACATGTACTGGTGGGTCTATGTTATGACACTGAAATGGCTAAACACCAAATGCCATTTCAGTGACACATAAAGAGCAAACTACAAGTTAAGCGAATGGCCAAATCACTGTTTTTTTCCTAGGGAAAAAAATTGCTTGGCCGTCACCATGAATTTGCCCTTTTCCCCACTGAAGTGCAATCTCAGAGTTGGTATATTTAGTTAGGAGGTGGAGGGCACAGCCCCCCACATTCGGAGGTGTGAGGAGCGAAGCCCCCACTTTGTAATGTTTGAGCTGGTGTGTCGTATTTAGTTGGCCTACTGATTTTTTTCGGTAGGAAAAAAATCTGTGATCTGGCCATTTGCTTAACTTGTAGTTCACTGTTTTTTTTGTTGCTGAAACAGCATTTGGTGTTTAGCCTTTTCAGTGTCATCATATAGACCCGTACTGGGAACCCCTATGTGAGTCTGAACACTGTTCATACTTTTGTCATATGGTCCTAGTACATAGCCTACAATAGTTTGCATCCCACTACTACAACAAATATGGGATATTCCTGTCTCCAAGTGATAACCTATTAGCAAATCCATTATTGATCCTTTAGTGACTCATATATTCTGTGCCCCTAGAAAAATATTCTATTATTTCCACAAAATGTAGAAACTCCTCTGAAATATCTAACTATAGGCCCATAGATATATTTCCACCTATCTGCAAAATCTACACTCAGATGTAGCTCTCAGACAATGCCCTACTGTCTCAAATCCAATATGGATTGTATCCATACTATCCTTTCTGAATACTGTAAAACATGAATTAAATAATTGTCACCTAGCCTCCAACCTGTTCCTCGACCTATGCAATGGCTTCAGTACATTAATCTGCCAGCATATGTTACATAGACTGCCCATCATGGACCTCAATGAAAAATGCATAGCCTGGTTCAGTAGTAATCTTATTGAGAGACGTCAGTGTGTAAAATGGTAGGATACTCTCCTAACTACAAGTGCAGATAGGCATTCCCAAGGTCTATATCAGGTCGTCTCCTCTTTAACATATTAAATATGTAAATAGCATCAAAACAAGCTAATGTTATGCAATATGCAAACAACTCTGACATGGTCTGCTCAGCCCATATCTCCCCCATCTGCAGACTGTAACAGTAGAACCCTTCCTAGCCACAGAAACCTGATTCCAACAATCCCAACTACCCTAAAAAAATAAAAAGTGATACTTTGTCCTCCCCAGGAAGTCATCACAAACACTACCACTAAACATAACTAACTCTAAGGACACCAAAAGTGAGCATGTCAACCATGAAAAACTACTAGAGGTAATCTTTGATGAAAACTTAAAATTTGGCTATCACACCGAACACATTGTTCAGAAGACCAGTCAGGAACTTGGCCTGCTTCATTAACCAGAAATAGAAATCTCCCTTCTATGGCCCAATTTACTTTTTGCCTTGTCAGTCTTCAAAAAACTGGAATCTATCCAACTAGAACAAAGTTGTAACAAAAATACCAAATTTACTCCATGCTTAAACTGCAAAGCTCATCACTGTATTGCTTTCAGAAACTAAACTTGCTAGAAATCCCTTAGCTTGATTACCTATGCACAACTAAAAAAGTCATTAAAGTGCTACATCAACCAGCAGGGGTGTCAGTGCTTACTAACCTACTCCAGTGGTATAACCCTACTAGACATCTATCTTGGTCCAAGGATCTGTAATTAACCTTAATTCACAGAGCTTATAACAACCATGCCAAAGCCTTTTTCTCCTTAAGTTTATCCAAACATTGCAATGATATCCCAGCTGCAGTATGAAACAAAATGCTACTCTTCACACCTTAATATCTGATGATTTTGCCTGTGCTTGTCTCTCCCAGAGTGCATATTGGAGCTCTCAGTACTCATTACTGTCACATTGCTGCATTATCTAACAGTGAGGTGAGTCTACATGAAGCTATCCATCTAGCGAGTGGATTCTACAAAAGATTAAAAAAATGTTTTACATAGACCTTCTCCCAGCTCAGATGACTATGTCACTATGCCAAACTATGTATTTCTTTTAAGGTGGGGGTTGTTAATAATTAACACTGTTTTCTATATGATAATATTATTCGAAGCACATTGTGTATATCTGACATGTTTTGTTGTAGTTTTCCAATAAGGTTCTCTGCATTGGTATTGCTGTTGTAACCTTGCTGGTGATACTTACCAGTTATTATACAAGTTTCCTGAACAGTAGTCCAGTCCAATTGCATTTCTGATGAGCATAATGTGAGAGAAAAACAATCATGTTTATTAGCTGAAAGAAATGAGACTGCTCCAAATTTCTTGTCTACTAGTGTTGTTCAGAACTTTTTTACTTGCTCAATAAGGAAGAATACATCTTATATTTATAGGTTCATAGTTTCATAGGTAGGTACTAGACTATTGGCTCTAGGTCCATGTAAGCCTAGCCAACAAGGTTCCCTGGCTTTCACCACCCAAGAAAGTTATTTTCCTGTGCCCCTGTCGAGCAGGGCCACAGGAGTGATCCCCGGGGTGAACTTCCTAATTCCCATCCATTCATCAAGAGTTTTCTTGAAGAGTGCTAATGAGGAACTTTGCTTGACATAGATAGGTAGCTTGTTCCAGAGTGTGGGAAGCCTCTGGGACAGGAATCTATCCCTCCAGCATGTTCTATTTATTGTGGTGACAACGTTTAGATCCCTAGAGCGTGTATCCCGGAAGGATTGGGATTTATTTAGGTGTAGCATGTCCAACAGCTCTGGGTTTGACATAGCTTTGTATGTTAGGCAGAGATCACCTCGGAGTAGGCGATATGCTACGGAGTAAAGTCGGAATTGTTTGAGACAGGCAGCGTAGGACAACTGTTTGAGACCCATAATCTTCTTGGTGAGGTACTTCTGTGCCCTTTCCAGCTGTTGCAGATGTCTTGTGAGGTACATTCCAAAAGGGGCTTTGTACTCAATACTGGGTCTAATGAGTACCGAGTAGAGGGGAACAATGACCTCTTTTTTCCTGGATGAGATCCCTTTCATGATGAGGTGTGCCACGTAGAAGGATTTTCTGACTACTGTGGCAATGTGATTATCAAAGGAGAGACTACTGTCCACCTGAGTCCCAAGGTCTCTTATCACACCTTCAGTGTTGAGGACTGCCGCCTATGTGGTAGTTCATGGGAAAGATGACAATGCACTTTTTGGCATTTAGCTTGAAGCCATGGCTCTGACACCAAGCATCTGTCTCAGTGAGGCCCTTCTGTAGGATGTCCACGTCATTTGGGGACTTGACTATGGCACCTAGTTTGCAGTCATCTGCGAACTTCATCAGCCAGAGGCCCTCTGTGTTAGCTCCTACTTCAGAGAAGTAGATACCAACAGGAGAGGATCCAGGACTGAACCCTGTGGTACTTCACTTGTCAGTGGTTTGAAGTCAGATTTGGAGTCTGCAACTTTTACAGTGTGGGTTCTGTCAGTGAGCCAATTGGCAACCCATCTTGTGACATATGGATTTATACCCAGTTTAGTGAGTTTATCTATAATTCCAGAATGGGGGATGGTGTCAAAAGCCTTGGCGAGGTCAAGATAGGCTATGTGAACTGCCTTTCCATCGTCTACGGCTTTGGTGACTGTTTCAAAGAAGTCAGTCAGGTTCAGGAGGCATGATGTGACTTTCACAAACCCGAACTGTGTGGGTTCCAGGGTTTGGAGGTTACCTATATCTTTGTTTATGAGTTCCATGATGATGCATTCCATGGCTTTGCAGACCAGGCTCATCAGGCTAATAGGGCAATAGTTCCCAGGGTCCATGGTGGCTCACCCTTTGTGGAGTGGTATAACTGTTGCTGTGTGCCATTCAGTGGGTACAAAGCCTGATGTGAGGCTATGATTGAACATGGTGCCTGGGTGGGAGGCCAGTTCAATCTGAAGTTTGTGTAGAACGCAGCCTGGGATGTTGCCCGGTTCCATGGAAGCTGTGTTCTTGGCTTTGGAAAGTGCAGTTTTTACCTGCACAGTTGTGATTGCACGGGCTCTGCATTCTTCTGATATAGATATGGGCCCTTTAGAGGGGGTGAGAGGGGGGTAAAGTTAGCACTGAACATATCATCCAGGATATTGGTGATATCAGTTGGTTCTGTAATTTTCGTGCCATTGTGCTGTAGCTCAGAGCAGACCTGGGTGTTGCCATTGAGATTCTTGACATAGCTATAGAATGCTTTGTGGTTGTTTTTAGAATCAGAGGCAATCTTGTTTTCATAGCTAGTTTTGGAGGATTTTATGAGGGATCTCAGTTTCTTACTGAGGCTGACCAGGGAGCTCCTCCACTCATGGGATTCTACTGTCTTCTGCAACAGTTTCTTCCTTCTGTTGTAGAGTTTGTTTATAGCAGGGGACCACCAGATTGGCTTCCTTTTTTTGGAGGATAGCGCCTTGGTTCTGTTAGGGATAGCACGATCCATGCACTTGTGTAAGTTCTTATAGAGTGCACTTGTGTAGGATTCTGCAGTCATAGTTGCAGTGCCCATCTGCAAGGATGTCGTGAAGTTTGCCACTTCTGTCTTAAGAAGCATGAATTTGGCTTTGGAGAAATTTTTTACAGTGGTTTCCTTAATGGGGGTGGGGGCGGGATGTGGATATCTATGGTGATTAGCTTATGGTCGGATCTGACCAACTAGAAGTTGACTTCAGGTGTGGGACACTGGTCACTCATGTTGGTAATGACTAGGTCTAGGATATTCTTGCCCCTGGTGGGGGTGTGGATAAGTTGATTCAGGACACTGAAGTTTATGAATTCTAGAAAGCGTTGAGCGAAGGAGTTGGTGCATGAGTAGTTTTTCCAGTTAATGGTGGGGTAATTGAAATTGCCCATTATTAGGGTGTTTGGTTGGACCCTAATATTTTCCAGTATATCAAGAAAAGAGGAGGAGGGGTCCTGGGGCATGGTAGAGGGATCTGTAGCAATCTACAATTTGGATTGCAGTTTTGCCCAGAGTTAGTTGCACTTGGATAATTTCGGATGCATTATGTTGGGCAGCTAGCCTGTAGGTGTGGGTATCCTTAATGTATATGGACACACCTCCGCCTTTGGTGTTCTGGTCCAGGTTAGATGGCCAAAATGTGGTATGAGCTATAGCCTGGTAATGCAGGCGTGATCTCCGAGCCTTGAACCAGGTTTCAGTAAGTATAGATATTTATGTTCTCCATTTTGTGGAGTGCCTCGAGTGAGTGCATTTTGAGGTCTAGACTTCTAGCGTTGAGTAGCATTATCCTCAGTTTTTGTTTGCCTCTACCTTTACAAGTTTACAATGTTCAATGGCTTTAAAACAATGTAGGTAGCACATTGTATTTTAATTTTCATTGTGTCTTCCTACACTGTTCCTTTTGTGTCTTGGTGTAGAACATATCCAACCTATTTGATCATCTGGTTTTCAGGTTAACTTCTGCAGGGAATGTAGATTGTGTGTTACAGAACATTCAATGGGATTTATGAAGAACCCACTGTGTGTACTAAGACTGGCAGCCAAAAGGGGCTGTTTCCATAATCACAGAAATGTAATTCAGAGACACATTAGCTACACTGAGGAAAGACCTCATTATCAGCTAATTTGCATGTGTCTGAATTGTTTGGAGTTACTACTAAGGATAATCAGGATTTTCCTGTGGTAATCACCTCTGGTGGCCCATGCGTCACATTGACATAGGCACACCCCTCATTCATTCACACACACATTCAAATGTGTACACACACACACACACACACACACACACACACACACACACACACACACACACACACACACAGGCACATGCACACCACCATACTTCTTGCCTGTCCTTTTGTTTATAGTTCATCCCTGATGTTATTGATCCCCTGCCCTAATACGTTGTGTATGATTACAGTCATTCAGTAATGCCAGACAGAGTTTTATTTTTCTTAGTGTTACGACAATGCATCACCATGATAGACTTGTACCTCTGTTGACATTTTAAATTAGCCAGGGAAATATTTAAAATTTCTAATTGCTGTCATCTAGTGTTCCTCCTGGCTTTGTCTAGAAGTATTCAGCATGACTGTTTAAAAGTGTGTCAGCTTCCCACACAGACACACTCTCATCCCTCTCAGCTGCCGCTGATTTTACAGAATGCTCCTGATTTTGTTTCTTATATCTGTCCCGCTCCTTGTAATTCACAGACCATTACAATCAGTCAATAATGCCAAATATTAGAGTTTCATATTTGTTTTTCAGAAAATACGTCAGGACATAAGAGCCAGCCCCTCAGGAAGTTCTCAGCTGGTGTAGAGAACTAAAACATTACTTAATTAAGAAACTGGTTTCTGAACCGAAGGTGTTGGGTCTGAAGCTTTTTTACATTGTTTTTTTAATGACTTAAGGTAATTTAAAAAACCCTTCCTGTGTCTAGTGTCAGTGCTGCTTTCTCTACTAAGGATATAGGGTTCAAAGCTTTTCCCTGTTCCTCTTTTAAAATGTTCAGGTGATGTAGACTAATATTTAAAGAGCATCCCCAGTGTCTTATGTCTCTTCCCCCAACAACATCATTCTTGCTGAGAAACTGTTGTTCTGGTATACCTGGTGTCTAGTGTTCCTCTACCCCATATGTTTTTTGTGCTTCAAAACTGTTGTTCTGTTAATGTTTAAGTATGATGAAAAACTGTTGTTCTGTTCATTTTTAAGTGACTGTAGGGTAATATATAAAGAATATTCCTAGTGTCTATTGTTCCCCTCACCTATACATTTTTTGTGCTGCAAAATTGTTGTTCTATTAACTGTTTAAATTAACTTAGGTTCATAGGTTGGTACTAGGCTATCAGCCCTAGGGCATATACAAGCCTAGCCATAACAATTCCCTGGCTATTTCTTCCCACAATATTTACTTCACTTGACCCCTGTCTAGCAGGGTGATTGACGTAATCCCCGAGGTGAATTTCCTATCTCCCATTCAATTGTCAAGGTTTCTTTTGAAGAGGGCCAAAGATATGGATGTTTGACATGTATGGGCAGTCTAGTCCAGAGTCTGGGGAGTCTCTAGGTCAGGAACCTATTCCTCCAGCATGTTTTGTTCATTGTGCTGACAAGGTTTAGATCCCTGGAGCGTGTGGCTCTGAGGGACTGGGATTTCTTTAAATGTAGCATGTCCAACAGCTCTGGGTTTGACATGGCCTTGTATGTTAAGCAGAGATCACCTCTGAGTAGACGATATGCAACAGAGTATAGCTGGAGGTTTTATTAGATGGTCAGCATTGGGCATCTGCTTTAGGCCTGTGATTCTTTTAGTGAGGTATTTCTGCAGCCTTTCCAGTTGTTGCAGATGTCTTGAGAGGTACATACCAAACGGGGCGTTGTATTCTATAATGGGTCTAATGAGCAATGAGTACAGTGGGACAATGACCTCCTTTTTTCCTGGATGAAAAGCCCTTAGTGATGAGGTGTGCCACATAGAAGGATTTCCTGGCTGTTGTGGCGATGTGGTTATCGAAGGTGAGACCACTGTTTACCTGTGTCCCTAAGTTTCTTATCACACTTTCGGTAATTAGTCTACTGCCACCTATATGGTAATTCATGGGTACATGTTTTTTCCCAAAGGAGATAACTATACATTTCTTGGCATTGAGCTTGAGTCCATTGGTCTGGCACCAAACATCTGTTTCTGTAAGGCCCTTTTGTAGAATATCCACATCATTTGGGGGTTCAATAATGGCTCCCAGTTTGCAGTCATCTGCAAACTTTGTTAGCCAGAGTCCCTTAGTGTTGACCTGTACTTCAGAGAAGTAGATGCCAAACAAGAGCGGTTCTAGGACTGAACCCTGAGGTACTCCAATTGTCACTTGTCTGGAGCTGGATTTGGAGTCAGCTACTTTTACAGTGTGGGTTCTGTCAGTAAGCCAATTGGCAACCCATCAAGTGATGTAGGGATTAATGCCCAGCTTAGTAAGTTTATCTATGATTCCAGAGTGGGGGATGGTGTCAAAGGCCTTGGTGAGGTCTAGATAGGCTGTGTGGACCGCCTTACCCTTGTCCACAGCTCTAGATACTGATTCGAAGAAGTCAATCAGGTTCAAGAGACAAGATCGGCGCTTCACAAACCCAGACTGGGTGGGGACCAGCGTTTGAAGGTTGCCAATGTCTTTGTTTATAAGTTCCATGATAATACGTTCCATGGCCTTGCAGATCAGGTTCATCAGACTGATGGGGCAGTAGTTCCCAGGATCCAAGGTGGATCCCCCCTTGTGGTGTGGGATAACTGTAGCTGTGCACCACTCAATGGGCACGAAGCCTGAGGTGAGGCTATGATTAAACATGACACTTAGGTGAGGTGTCAGATCATTTTGTAGTTCATGTAGTACACAGCCCGGGATGACATCTGGTACCATGGATGCTGTATTCTTAACTTTGGAGAGTGAGTTTTTTACCTGTGTGGCCGTTATTACCGGAATTTGGCAATCTTTCAGAGATGGGCCCTTTAGGGGGTGACAGGGGGGGTGAAGTTGACACTGAATCGATCTGCCAGGATATTGGCAATATCCTTGGGATCAGTATATTTAATGCCATTCTGTTGTAGCTCAGAGCAGATCTGAGAATTGCCATTTAGATTCTTGACATAGCTATAGAATACCTTGTGGTTGTCCTTGGAATCTTTGGAAATTTTATTTTCGTAACTAGATTTGGAGGATTTTATGAGGGATCTCAGCTTTTTACTGAGGCTGGTAAGGGAGTTTTTTGGATCCTGGAATGTTCCCCTTTTCTGCAATAGTTTCTTCCTTTTGTGGTAAAGTTTGTTTATGGCAGGGGAACACCAGATTGGATTCCTTTTTTTGGAGGAGAGCGTCTTGGTTCTATTTTGGGATGGCACGATTCATGCACGAGTGAATGTGTCATACAGTGCCTTAGTGTAGGATTCAGCAGTCAAACTTTCAGTTCCCATCTGCATGGGTGTCATGCAGTTTGCCACTTCTGACTTGAGTAGCATGAAGTTGGCTTTGGAGAAGTTTTTTCCTTTCTGGGGGGTGGGGGAGGGATGTGGATGTCAAGGGTGATTAGCTTATGGTCAGATCTGACCAATGAGGGGATGACCATAGGTGTGGAGCATCAATTTCCCATGTTGGCAATGACCAGGTCTAGGATATTGAAGCCCCTGATAGGACTATGGATTAGCTGATCCATGACATTGGAATTTATGAATTCCAAGAACCGTTGGGCAAAGGTGTTGGTACATGAGTAGTTCTCCCAGTTAATGGCAGGGTAGTTGAAATCATCCAATATTAGGGTGTTCGGTTGTATCTTAATATTTTCCAGTATGTTTAGAAAAGTGTAGTGAGAATCTTGGGGCATGGTGGGGGATCTGTATCAAGCTACAATTTGGATTGCAGTCTTACCTAGTGTTAGTTGTACCTGGAGAATTTCATGCGCATTATGTTGGGCAACTTAGAGTAATATTTACATTTCCTTGGTGTCTAATATTCCCTTCCCAATACTACAGGGTTTCCTCATTACTCTAGAGGAGTTATAGAGTAACACCACCCACACAAGCACACATGCATGCATTCACAGACAGACTCACCCAGATAAGCCCCCACACACACCCCTACACAAACTATCCCATTAATCCCCCTACTATGACCACCCAAGCAGACACACAGCCTCACAGACACACACACACACACACACACACACACACACACACACACACACACACACACACACAAACACACATACACACATCTGAAACACTAATTCCTCTACATATGGTCACACATGAAATAGCACACATGTACATATACATATAGATATACATAGAGCACACACAGACACATACATATACATATACATACAGTACACACACACACACACACACACACACACACACACACACACAGATCCCTTATGACTACTATAATGCAGTCTCATCTATTGACAGTAATGGGTGAAAAAATGTTTGACTAAATTAATTAACTCTGCCAGCTAAACTACATAACATCTGAATAATAATCTGAATTGTTCGACTGCGTAAATGCTTTACCCTAGACATTTCTGGGAAAGCGCACATGGCTAATTAGCATAGGCTGCTGCCTGGAATGCCTCATTACTATATAGCTTAGCTAAGTTGACAGCCCACCACTGTGTAGGATCACTGTGGTTGGCCAGTTTGCATCAGAAAGGATCACCACCAGTGGTAGCAGCCTATGTTAGAGCTTGCCACTCTTAAGATCCCTTACTGTATCCAGCCCATTATCTACAGAAATTGTTACACTTCTTACACTATATTTTTTCTTATTTTTAACTATGTAAGTTCTAATTGTATCCAAGTATTTCTCATTTCACTTGTTTGTGCTCTTGACTGTAGCAAAGATACACATTTCCTGTACTATACAGACCTGCAGTGCTGGATGTCAGTTTATTGCTGGGCGCCTAGTGAAAATCTGCATACTCATAAGCATGGTCTAATCCTGTATATGTTACCTTTTACACGGAATACCCCCAATTGCAATTTTTATTCCCTATACAGACAATTTTTGGAGTCTCTCTAGTAATCTTCTCTTAATAGGTGTGTAAAATTATAACTGACGAGTCTCCTAGTATCTGTGCCCATCTATTTTAATGTATACTTAAAGTAACTACTGCAGTCATTCATCACATTTAGACATGTCTAGCTTCCTTTATTGTTCATCAGTATAGAGGGCTAATAGTTCATTCATCAAAATCCTACTTATAGATTCCAGAGATGTGGTTATATTTAACCAATACTGAGCTTTTCATACCTAAATCACAGTCCAAACCTGATTCCAGACACCACAGATACTACCATACATTTGCAGGGCATCTAGTGAGTACCCATCGCT
Source organism: Protopterus annectens (assembly GCF_019279795.1). NCBI lineage: Eukaryota > Metazoa > Chordata > Ceratodontiformes > Protopteridae > Protopterus > Protopterus annectens. Next base: position 1,379,187,024 of record NC_056729.1, read on the forward strand.
AAAAGGTCAATGCATTCTTTGGCTTTAAACTCAGGGTCTGTTGCTTTCTTTTTAACACCATATTGTGGTGCATACTATTCAATTACACCAGTAAAATAACTAAGTATTTCATCTAGGAACAAGGAGGTCATAATATCCCTGTACTCCTCCCTTATCAGACCCATTATCGAGTACAATGCCCCCTTTGCCATGTACTTTGCCAAGCACATGCAGCTGTTGGTGAGACCACAGGGGTTCCTGACCAAGAAAATACAGGGTCTCAAACAACTATCCTATCCTATACAGCTAGGCTAAAAGTGCTGTCCCTCTACCCAGTCCCATACAGACTGCTCAGAGGTGACCTGTGTCTGGCATACAAGGCCATTTCAGAGCCAGTCTTGATGGAGTTGCTGCATATCTGTAAGACAAGCTCCACTCACGCAACCCGCATGCATGGCCTCAACCTGGTCTTAGGCATTAATAGAACTTGTTGCCGGGATAGATTTGTGTCCCAAAGACTCCCCCATCAGTGGAACAGACTCCCTCTCCATGTCAAGCAGGGTACCTCTCTAGTCCTCTTTAAGAGAAACCTGGAAGACTGGATAGGAAACAGAAAATATACCCCTGGGATCCCACCTGTGTCCCTGCTGGACAGGGGAAACAGGTGCTGACTTTGAGGGAACATGGGAGAAATTCTTGATTAGGCTTATAACGGCTTCCTGGCCAATATCCTAGTATCATCCTATGAACCTAAGTACATTTTCAGAATAATCCAAAGAGTTAAAAGAAATGGGGAACCTGAGAAGGTGTTTTAATTTTTTTTTTTGGTAAATACTAGGCTGTTTACAGTATTTCTTTCAAATGCAGATGCAACAGAAACCAAAATAAATGCTAGTTCCTAGCATAATCAATCACATTAAAAACTAACCATAAATTACTTTATTGCTACTAACAGCTTGCTGTTTTTTTGCTGTAGGAAATATTATGTCAGTATAATAAAATGAAGGTTAATTCCACTGCTCTGTCAGTGGGTATGGTTTCCTTCTTTTCCAGTGAAAAACTTGAAGAATTCCATTATGTGAGTGAATATCTGATAAAGGTGCCTTCTTTTATTTTTCTGCAATCTCTTGAACAGCCATGGTTATAACATGTGGCGAGATCCTATGAAACCTACGCAGATTCTGTCAAAACTCAGCAAAGATGGCAAACTTGATGGACCTCATTTTGGGCCAGGAGGAAGAGTAAAAGTAGCCAACAGGGTGTTTACAGGATCTATTGAAATAGAAGATGAAAACGGTAAGTTTTATGACACAGTAGTAATAATTATAGCATTTGTTGGCAGATAACCTCTACTCAGGTGACTTAATCTCTTCAGTATCCTGATATAACTGCAATTCTTTCTCAATAAGATTTGATTGCTTCTTAAGCAGGTAGATATGCGGTCCATAGACTTTTTAGTTACTACCCAAGACAGATGCAAATGATCACACATAAGAACATAGCAATACAACACAGCACTATTCACTGCACAGATTACAAGTACCTTTGATTAATTTTGATTAATACAGTTTAGGTAATTAAGCAATTTAAAACTGAGAGGATGGGCAGTGAACTGCAGTGATGTATTTCATTCTGAAATAAGGACACAGGCAATGGCTGCTGGTGTCTTCAAAGCAAGTGGGGGCTGCAGGAAGCAACCAAATGGGTGGAGCTAATTAGAATGGGGTGGTTCAAATGGGGTCAGTCACTTTCATCTGCAGACTGCCTCAGCACACACTCATTATAGCCACTTCATGGACTACATACATCTCATCATTTAAACACACCCTAACCTGCCAAAACTTCAGAGGAATAAGTTTGTAGGAAGTAAATGAATTAAGCCAGGGGTCTGGGGACTACTAGGCCCCCAGAAGTCATTGGGTTCTAGATGCTCTGGGGTGCATCTTAAAGATATTTTTTTCTAACCTTTACATCCAGTGATGCCCTGAAGAAAAGTCATAACTAAGGAAAGAAATTCAATCTTATATTTTTTTCAAGAAAAAATAAGCTGTGTCTAAAGCTTAATATTCAAAACTAACAACATAGTAGTTCCAAATAAACTGAGATGACAACTGCTTGTAAGGATATAAAAATCCTATCTGGGAATAGTGCCTGCCTCCCTATCCCTCGAAAAAAGACAGTTACCTTCTGTGTCCCCTTCTGGTGTTAGATTGGGATGAAAATCACAAATTGCCACATACATGCAATATATACCTGAGGTTCTGGAGGAGAAAACTAGAGCACCTGGATAAAACCTAAACACAGATGGGAAGTACATGCAGACTCCATACAGAAGGAATCGCAGCCAGCATGTCAACCAGTGAACCAAGTGATGTGAGACAGCAATGCCAGTTGAAGCATAACTGTACCAATGAGCAGCTGCTACAACACACATCCTGCCCAGACTGCCACAGCCCAACCATCATCTGTGACCTAAGAATTAAAAACACATTTATTGACTGTATACATCTTAGATATCAGACTTTAATCAATTAAAATAATAGTTGCCCACAATAATTCAACATACACACACCAACACAACCATCAGTTATAGCCACCTTCATAACTGTGAATATAATGTCAGAAGTTTGTTTGTAATCAAACTAATGAATAAATATATAAATAACTACCACAGAAGAATACATCTTCAACCGCACAACATCCATATCAACCTCTTAGCTCAAGAGTCAAGGAGGAAGTCCAAAACTAAGGTTGGACAAAGGAACAAAATCAGAAATATATTGCACCTAACTTATAAAGTTGTTTAAAGTTGTTTGAAAAATAGGATTTGCATTGTCAAAAACTTCCTAATCAGTCTCAACAAGCAACTCAGGGAACTAATTAATTTCTATTACTTATTGTGATAATTTGTTTGTAAGCCTACACTGGAGTTTTTTCCCAGGGCCTCTGCTGAAAATGGGGCACTGTCCCAGTCGGACAATCCCGGTAAATAAATAAATAAATAATCAAGTCCACCAAGGCAACTTCAAGGTACAGATGACCTCCCAGGCTAAGGATAACCACACAGTATTTTTCAGTTATGTATACAACCTTAAAGGGAGCACTCAGTAGTGTGCAGAACTGATAGTGGATATAACTCCCCATACCAGACCAAAGGATGTACCAAATTTGCTGGCAGATAGGTTTGTCTCAAATTTCACCCCCTATCACCCTCAATTATCTCCTAGGAAATGCCCTCTACCATTTCCTCCACAACTATCATTAAAGAACAGGTCCTCACCGCACTTTCCAAAGCTAAAAACACTCCATTGAAACAAAGGATATAGCAAATTTGCTGTCCGATGAATTTAGCTCCAATTTTACCCCTTTATCACCTCTATTTATTCCCCAGGAAATACCCTCTACCATTTCTCCCCTGAATTTCACTAAAGAATAGGTACTCACTGCACTCACCATAGCTCGAAACATTCATCGGTGGGTTATGATAGTATTCCAGGATGCTTCTTGAATGGCTTGGAACATGACCTGTCAGGCCCACTGGAGTCTCTGTTCAGCCACAACCTCCAGACAGGCTTCACCCCTAGGGAATGGAGGACTTAACTATTATCCAGCTGCATAAGGGGACCATCAACAGACCCAATGGAGCTGCACACCCATCGCTTTCACTGGTCTTATATGTGGGGCCATGGAGGGAATTATTGTGAACATGATGAACCAGGATTTGGAGAATGTTCAAGCACTGGACCCATCCCATTTTGGGTTTGTCAAGGACAGGTCATGCCTACTAAGCCTGTTGGAGTTCTTTGAGATGGTTACTAGAGACTTGGATGGAAGCAGGATGGTGTATGCTGCCTACCTCAGCAGGGCGGGGGCATTTGACACAGTACCTCACTTGGGCATTATAGACAAACTCACAAATTTAGGCATAAATCTCTGATGGATAGTCGGGTGGCTCACTGATAGGAAGCATAGGGTTAGAGTGGGGGAATCCACCTCCACCGGGAGGCTTATTACTAATGGTGTTCCACAGAGCTTAGTGATGGGACTTCCCCTGCTTGGAGCTCTGAGGTCAGAGCAAATGTGAAGGATCTTTTGGCTGACTGGGTTTGCTGACAGGTGGAGTCAGGGAACCCACTCAATAATGTAGATCTCCTCCAGGAGGGTCTGATGCAGACAGGTGGCTGGTGCTGTAGCAATGGCCTAAGGCTCATTGCAGAAAGTGCATAATTGTATCCTTTGTGAGATGACCACCCCTGCAAAATTTAGCATTGATAATACTACCCCTAAGAGTACACCCAGTGGTGAGGGACATGGAGACTCGGGTTGACAGTAACCTGAAATGGGATCGCCGTGTGTCCATGGTGCTGAGTGGGTTCTTCTGTGTGGCACAACCTATCAGTAGGGAGATTGCATCCAGATTTAAAGTGATCATACCGCACTATACTCAGCCATCATTGAACCAATAGTCGAGTACAATGCACTCTTCAGCATGTACCTGACCAGGCATTTGTAACAGCTGAATTGGCCACAGAGGTTCCTCACTAAAAAAATACCAGGTATAAGTAACATGTCCTATGCATACTGCCTCAAAGCGCTGTCCCTGTACCTGTACTTGGTCTCCTACAGACTACTAAGGGGCAATCTATGCACCTACAAGGCCTCAGGGATGTGCTACACATTCTTAAAACAAACAGCACTAGAGTTATCCAGTCTAAGGATTTAAATCTTATCTGTGACATACGCAAAACATGCCAGAGGGGCAGGTGTGTGTCTCAAAGATTACCCCTTCATTGTAACAGACTATCCATTCATGTGAAGCAGAGTTCTTCCCTAAGCTTATTCAAATGCAATTTGGACCAATTTATAGAAAATCACAAATTCACCTGTGGTGTGTTGCCTGTGTCCCTTAGAACAGGGTCAGAGTGTAGATGCCCTAATGCACAGGCACATACCAAAGCCATTCTAGTCAATGGGCATTGATAACTGGGAAAACTGGGGCATGAATGGCTAGACTTAAAAAGGCTCTAGGGCTGTTATCCTAGTAACCACCTATCATCCTATGATTTTTTTTTCTGAAGGCTAACTCTGAAAGTCATGTCTGTCTTCATTTATAGACTGCAATCCTCACTAATTTGTCAGAAAGATCGCAAACTATCTGCCCATTGAAAAAAATTGGAAATGGCTGCATGAGATGATAGAACAGTGGGGAGCGGGTAATTTACTCTTTCCCCACTGTAGTGCAGTCTTGGAGATAGTAAATAATTAACAGGAGGTGTGGAGGCACAGCCCCCCACCGACATCCCCACAAGAGAGTGCAGCATAGGGTTGCCACCCCTCCATTTTTTTTTTCCGGACTATCTGGAAATCAAACTGATTCTCTGGTAGTCCAGAAAACACTGTACAAACTCCGGTATTCTATTTCAAAAAGGAAACAGACTATCGGAGTTTGTAAATCGGCTGATTTACTATGCTTTTTTTACAGAAAAGCATAGTAAATCAGCCGAAAGCAAGCAGCAGGAATGGAAAAAGAGGGCATTCCCTGCCGAGTTATGTCATTGTGATGTCACAAAATGGGCAGTATGTGATCGGGAGAGGGGTGGGGTGGGTGGGGTTACTGGTGACGTGAGGGATGTGGCTTTACTCCGGTTTCCACCACAAAGGAAGGTGGCATCCTAGTGCAGCATGGTTTCCCTCCTGCAGAAAGGCTGTTTTCTGTGTTTTCCAGTGTTTGAGTTGGCTTGGGAGGGTGGCTTAATGGCTAAGGTGTTTGCCCTATAAACACAAGGTGCAGGGTTTGAGTCTCACAAGGGATAATTGGCTAGGCTTAAAATGGCTCGCAAGGGCGGTTAGCTTAGTACTAAACTATGAACCTATGATGTTGTGTGGCTCAGTCTTTAGATACGATGATTAATGGGTCGTCATTTAAAAATGCCAATGAAGTGATAGGAACCCAACATTATCAGGAAGAAGAATTTAACATGAATTATAGCATGACATAAAATATATTATGACCATACCTCTCAACCTTGAAACATCAAAAATCTGGACAAGACCATGAAAAATAGGTACAAATCTGTATGCTGATTAACATAAAATTTGCATACATAATTACACAACCCCGCCCACTCCAATGGAATTGTGGGATACCAGCTTTCAAACACAAACTGAAGAACAGAACCAAAATATAGCACCAGAGTCCCCCCTGCAGCCATTCCAATGTCCCATTACCTGGCTATTTTACCCCATTTACCATAAACACTAATGTGTGCATACTCTTTACTTCCATAATGATTATTTGGACTTTATTTTTACATTTTATAGCACAATGCACAATCAATAATCGATATCTGCTAAACAAAGTAATACCGTCTCACAAAATATACTTGGCATTAAAACTTCTCTGCCCTTGAAACTCACATTCATTGAAACAGCATTGAAACGAGGCCCCTTGCACACAAAAGAAACATACATGCATTCTTTGATTCCTGACTTAATTAAATTATATTCCTTGTATAATACAGCCCACTTGTTAAACTTAAGTTAGAGCGCATTTTAAATTTGTTTAAACATTTTTCCAGTAGGAAATTAAACAAAATGCATGAACTACTAATGACAAAACTGCCCTATTCAGAAAATTTCCATGATAAAAGTCTACTTTTACACACAAACTATATATATATATATATATATATATATATATATATATATATGTATATATAAATATGGAATGACAGTAGTGTAAGCCATAGGCATCTTGCACAGTTCCTTGGCACTTATTTTCAATTTCACTTTTTTGGGGGTTTTGAGGGGGGGGCAAAAACCAGGGACACATCAACATACCACTAAGCCAAATCAGCAGTTTTATGAAAGACAGGAAGACTGAAACTTAAGTGGCTATCATTTAATGAGTTCAGTTCCCCCTTCTCACCATAGCTCTCAACCTCTTAGCACAAAAAACCTGGACAAAGCCAATAATGGGGGAATACAGCCCCAAAATAGGAACACATTGTAAATACTGGTCTTATAAACGTAGAAAATTGCTAGAATAAAAGGTTTTGAGTTACCATTTATTTTCTGAAGAATATGAAGTCTGAAATTCAAATGCCAAAATCCTGAAAACCACAGATTTATTGAGGAACACAGCAAAATTATAAGGCATAAATTTACAAGTGATGATAGCTAGGGACTTTAGGCTGTTTTTACCTCTACCCAAGGTACAAGGTTTGAGCCCGAGTACCTCTAGCCACCAGATGTATTCAGGTGGGGGCATTTTCACACTAACACACACACCCCTACGGCCAGTTTAGATTGTCCAATCCACCTACTGCATGTCTTTGGAGTGTGGCAGGAAACCGGAGGACCCAGAGAAAATCCATGTAACTTCAGGTAGGAGATGCAGACTCCGCACAGAAGGCACCCCAGCTGAGAATCAAACTGGAGAACCTCTTGCTGTGAGGTGACGCTAACCACTGCCCCACCACATATACACATAATCATGCCTATATCAATATGAATGCATGTTTGTGTGTTAGCTATATAAACATATAGAAATGTAAGAGAATAACATAACACCCGCAAAGTTCAAAATAAAAGAAAGTTGCATAATAAAAAATGGTTGTGACACAGTGAATGGTTTCATATTCTATTTGCTTTTCATTGATTATTCAGCTTTCTTGGAAGCTTTCTTGGAAATAAACCTATCAGGTGAATTGCTCACATCTAATATTTCAGTATTTTACATTTTTTTTTCATAAGAATCATCAATTGTGATTCATTCAAAATATATTGTGAGACAAAGCAATATGTTATATTCTGTGGCAAGATACCACTATAGATGATATGCTAATAAAAAGCAGTTATTGCAAATCAAAAATGCTTTTCAGGTACATTTTCATTATATTATCTTGAAATGCAGCTTAGAAATTCTTGAAACATTATCATGCATAACAATCAATAGATTTGCTTTTGTGTATTTATACTGTAACCACTTCATGCTTACGGTCTTGATAAAAGGAACATTCTTTGTGCTGAGTAAAACAAAAATCTAACCTTGAAAAAGCTTCATATATTCACTATTCTGCATTTTCTTGAACACAGAACATTGTTTCAGGCATCAGAATTGGTCAGCTAAAATGCTATTCTGAAATTGATTTATGTATATGATTCATGCCGAGAGGTGCTGAAACATTCTAGGTGATACTTTTCCTTTTTTGTTTTTTGTTACAGAATTAGGGTTTCTGTATTTTTAGCAAAAAATCATTTATCATTTTTATGCTAGCAGTTAAAAGGGTATATGCCTACAGGATGTCTCAAGACAAGTATAGTTTGCTAGTCATTTAATGGAAAGTTAAAGCTTTGTTGTATAGACAACAGAAGCTATTCCTCAAATCAGATATATAACTGAACACCATTAAAATTATTAAAGCATGTCATAGGCTTACAATTCAACCTTAATACTGGCTATTGCAACAGATATTTAAAGACTTTTAAAAACAAAGTGCATCTATTGAAATAGAAGCTGCTTGACTTTGTGCTTTTTCAGTTTTACTGCAACTTACTGAGAAATGGCACGCATGCGGACACACACACACCACTCTCTCTCCTTTTGTGCAAGTACCGTGCAGAAATGCTCCATTTGAATGTCAACAGTAGCAGTTGTGCAGAAATGCAACTGCGTTTGCAGTTCTTTCCCAAGCAGGCTTACACACCACTACTCGTAGTGGTTCACGTACCTTACAGAGCTCCCATTCGTTTGAAGTACTTTAAGCAACAACTCGCCGTGCAGAAATAGCAGAGCTCCCAAGCAGGCTTCTCATTAAGAAAAATAAACTGTCCTCGCATGCATTAACACAGGCACACCCCCTTCTGAAAATAAGAACCCAACCTACCCTTTCAAACATCGCAGCAGTCATGTCAAGCCAGGAGCCAGCCAGAAATCCAAGAAAATGCAGCAGTAAGTCCGGAGCTCCGTATCGCAATTGCATTCTAGTTTCTTTGTAGAGATATTGCCAAACAATCATTCTAAACACATCTAACAGTGTTAATCATAATTGCTCACAATAATTGAGTGCAGGCTGCAGCCAAAAGATAATGTTTCCCCGCTCTCCATTTGAACAGCCTGGCCTGGAATGCAAGCTCAATTCCGACAGGCTGGAACCACTGACGTAGCTGACGTCATCACGCACGTGATGACGTTAGTTCAAAAATGGAAAAAAAAAATAAAAATAAAAAATAGCTGAGAAAAACTCGGAAATGAAGGGGTGCCACTCAGGAATCGTGGCACCCCATTATTTGGACCCCAAAACTCGGTAAAAACCGAGTAATTCGGGACAGTTGAGAGGTATGATTATGACTAGTGTATGATAGATCTTATACTAAAACTATTAAGTCTGTATTGAAGACATTAAATGTAGCTCTGTTATAAGATATATAACTGTTGTCTACAATAAAAGCTTCTTAGACTATTCAAGGAAGACAACATGTACCAAACGTCATTCAAATAATTGCTGGACCATCAAAGGAAGGTACAAAGTTAGTATGGGTGGTATGTGGGAAGAATTGCTTGATCATATGATCATAGGAAGTTACTAGGCTATTGGCCCGAGGCACTTATAAGCCTAGCCAAGAGTTTAGCCCATGTTTAGACAAGTCAGCACCCAAAGCTCCTGTCCAGCAGGGACACAGGTGGAATCCCAGGGGTGTATTTTCTGTTTCCCATCCAGTTATCCAGGTCTAAAATAAAATTGCAAAGAAGCTGGCCACACAGCTGGTAAAGACAGGTTTAGTTAGCTATTGTCATGGAAGAACTGGCATATTCGTACACTTTTCTGGAACTGTGTAGTTCCCATTATGACATAAGACTCAGAGAAGCTGTTTTTATTTTCCTGGATACTCTTTACAAAAGCCAGAGCTTACACAATGCACATGACTGTCATAAGCTGTTACTCGATCATCTCCTTTCAAAGCATCATGGAATATATGCAGATTATAAATGCAAATGAAAAGGTTTTATCTCAATGGAAAAAAGCATTATTTTCAGGCAATGGAATTTCTGAAAAATGTCTTTGTTTTTTTTTTTTTTTTTTATTAATATTATTTGTGAGCTTTTTAACAATTACAAAGTGTGTTTTTTTATTCATTCACTGCTTACCCTCTTAACCTATTTCAGGGTAATCGGTAGTCAAAACCTATCCCAGCACACAGTGTATGCAAGGTAGAGGATTTTAGCCTGAATGGAACACCAACCCCTCACAAGATGTATATATACACACAAACACACACACACACACACACACACACACACACATACACACACATACACACACACACACACACACACACACACACACACACACACACACACACACACACACACACACACACACACACATACATACATACCTAGTGATAGTTTGGTAGTTTCAGGGAGCACCATCCTGAGGATTAGTAAGGAATCTTAGCAATCTTGGTACAATCTTGTTAATGGTAGTGTTTTCTGCGATGTGAACATTTCTGATTCAGAGACTCATTAGCCACAATGAGAAAAGAGCTTATTATTGGCTAGTTTGCATGGCTCTAAACAGCCATTAACTACCACAAGTGCAGATCAGTACTTTCTTGCATTACTTAACAATGGCTGCCACATTGTGTTAGCACAGGCACCCTCCCTCAGTCATGTTTCCACACACAAACACATAGTAAAAGACATACTGGCACACTCATTACATACCTCATGCCTATCCTTGTTGTCAGAACATCCGTAATATCTAGTTTTTCCCCTAGTCTGGTAATGCATGGATGACTACGGCTGTTTCACACTTCACATCCTTCAGTAAATGCATGCTAGTGCAAAAGCTATTATCACAGTATCTTTCTGCATTTGTAGGGGGAATACTTACAATTCCTTCATAATTTTGTAACATCATTACTTTCAGTTTTTATCCTGATGTCTTGCACTATAAGTTTGAGAGATATAGCTTCATAGGTACTTACCAGGCTAATGACCCTTGAGGACCTTCAGAAGCATAGCCATACATTCCCAGTAAGTTTCTAGCCCTGGTATTTTAGTATGGTGGTATAGTATTTTATAAATCTTGGTGAAGAGTAGGAAGAACAAAGCCATACATACTAAAATCCCCCTGATCGATCTAAACGGGCAGTGAGGGTTAGTTAATGCTTCAAGGACTAAATTTGAAGAAAAATAGCTTCTCATTCAAAGAACAACCACAAAGCTTTCTACAGCTATGTCCATAACCTCAGGGGAAATAAATACACAACAATGCACTGAACGTATTGTAAATGGTATCACCCACACTGAACCGTAAGCTACTACCAACCTTTTTGCTGACAGGCTCAGCTCCTATTTCTCCCCAAGCAGTCCAATGGAAATACCGCATACCACAATCTCCCCAACCATTGCCAGGGAAAAGGTCATCAAGGCACTTTCCAAGGCCAAAAACATTGCATCGATGGGCCTCGATAACATCCCAGGATGTTTAATAAACAGCATGAAACATGACCTTTCTGCTCCACTTGAATCACCTTTCAGCTGGAGCCTTCGGTCAGGTTTTGTGGCCAAGGAATGGAAGATGGCTACAGTCATTCCCCTGCACAAAACAGGTTCAGCCACTGGTTTGGGTAACTACAGGCCCATACGTCTTATCAGCCTGATATGTAAGGCCATGGAAAGAATCATCATGCACATGATAAATGAGGACATGGTAACCTCCAAACACTGGAGTCATTACAGTTTGGCTTTGTTAAAAGAAGGTCATGCCTATTAAATGTGGTGGACTTTTTTGAGAAAGTCAACAAAGCACTGAATAAAGGTAAGACTGTGCACACAGGTTACCTCAACCTGGCTGAGGCTTTTGATATAATACCCTACTCAGGCATTATAGACAAGCTCAGTAATTTAGGTATAAACCCTTTTATCACCTGCTGGATAGCAAACTGGCTCATTGATAGGACCCAGCAGGTCAAAATAGTGAAGTTCCCCAGATCTTTTTTGGCATCTGTTTCTCTGAAATGGAAGTAAATGCTGAAGCTTTATGGCTGACTAAGTTTGCAGACAATTGCAAGCTGGGGGTTACCATCAAATCCCTTACAGATACAAGCATTCTTCAAGAAGTTCTATCTATAATAATAAATGGTGCCAAAGCCATGTTCTTAAACTCAATGCTAAGAAATGCATAATTGTACCTTTTGGGAAGTCAACCATCTGAGCTAATTACCATGTTGATAATACACCCCTAAGAGTCGACTAGGTATTCTGGGGTCTGAGTACGCACATGACCACAGTGGTGAGGAAATTATTTTATGTCGTGCAACTTATAGGTAAGGACATGGCATCTAGGCCCAAAGATGTCATTATCTCACAGTGCTCAGCCGTTATCAAACCAGTCATAGTGTACAATGCTCCCTTTGGTATGTAACTGACTAGGCACATACAGCAGCTAGAGCAACCTCAGAGGTTCCTTACAAAAAGAATACAAGGCATAACAGACCTGCCTTATGCAGAGTGCCTTAAAGTCCTTTCCTCATCTCATTCTCCTATAGATTTCTGAGTGGCGATCTATGCCTGGCTTACAAAGCATCCACAAACCCTGCACTTATTAATCTCTTACATATTTGTAAGTCAAAAGTACCAGAAATACAAGGTCTGGGGACCTGAATTTTGTCTGTGACTTAAACAGAACATGCTGGAGAGACAGATATGTGTCCCAGAGGCTGTCCCTCCCATGGAAGAGGCTTCCCATCCATGTGAACCGAGTTCGTCTATTACCTAGTTTAAGCTCAACCTAAACCATTGGATGGGGAATAGGAAATTTACATTGGGCCTGGCAATGGACAGAGATAGCTTATAAATGCCTGGTTCTCAATCTCCTATTTAGATACAGGACATCATTATTCTTTCAAGAAACATGGCTAGGCTTAATAAGGCACCCCAGATTGTGAGCCTAGTAACAATCTATGAATCTATGATTAACCCAGAACCCCTTTATATTAAGAGCACAGATAACCCAGGAGCAGGCAGACATTTACATGTTACTCATGTCCATAACAAGAGTGCCAATCCAGGGGTTAACTTGTGTTTCCCATCAACTCATCTACATTACAATAGAGTAACATACTTACTGTGCTTTATATGGAGAAGAAGACAATTCAAGAGAAGTGGTATTCTCTGTGAGACATATCTATCTGTCCAGCATGTTCTATTTAAGTTGAAGAAGAGACTAAGATCTGTTGAGTGGGAGTTTCTGCCACTATTGGACTTGTGGATCTGTAGTCGATCTGAAAGCTTGGGGTTGGTAGAGGCTCTGTAACTGAGACGGACATTGCCCTCAGTAGCCTATGTGATACCAAATGGAGGGACAGGACTTTGAGATGATCAGTGTAGCTTTTGTAATTTAGATCCATGATTTTCTTAGAAAGCATTGCTGTCACTTGAGCTGTGTCAAGTGTTTGGAGAAGTACTTACCAAAAGAGGTATTATACTCAATGATAAGTCTAATGGAATGGTCACCTCCCTGGACATAGATGCCATATCCTTACTAATAAGCTCTGCAATGACAAAGGACTTCCTTACAACCGTGGATACATGGTGATTGAATTACAGCTGATTTTCCCCATGGATTCCCAGGTTCTTCTCTACTGGGTCAATTTTCAGGAGTCTGTTGTCGATGTGATAGTTACTGCGAATGCATTATCACTACCATTTCTTGTTCCTCTCCCTCATAAGTTACAAACTGTTGTAGGCATTGTAGAATACCAGAGGTCATAAATATATATATATATATATATATATATATATATATATATATATATATATTAAAAAAAAAACTACTGAACTAACTTATAACTAAGTGCTACAGGTTATTGCTGGGGTGTTGTGTTTCAAGGGGGCAGGGTTCAAGTCCCTTTCCCCTTACTTTGTACATGATATTTTTCCCCACTTATTTATATTTAGCATGCTGTACCTGCTGGCAGGGAAGACTAATGTCACCTGGGTAGGTGGGAGGGTTCAAGGTTTTATTTCTTTTTAGTGCCTTTTAAGGCACACTATGTATCCTTGGTGTGTCATGGCTCCCCACATCACCTTTTTTTTTTTTACATATGTGCACACCATATAGAGTATCCTGTTATCTAGTGTTCCCCAAACCCACATTGTGTTTAAGTGTCTTTCAAGCACATTATGTAGAGTAATCCCTGGTGGCTAGTAGCTTGCTCCAATCCCTGATCTATTTAAGTGCCACTCACAGGTTTAAAGAGGTATCCCTGGTGGCTAGTGGTTCCCCGCACTCAGTTTTGCAGGCTCTCTCTGCCTGTTAGCCTAAGGGTGTGAGGAAGTATAATAACCACCTCATGCATATGCAGACACACGCACACACACACACACACACACACACACACACACACACACACACACACACACACACACACACACACACACACACACACACATGTACACGCACACACACCCACAGACAAACACATTAAAAAAACAGAATCAGCTAAGGGTAAACCAAACCAATAGCAAGTAAAAAAACACACAGAGACATGTCACAGGCTGTAATACAGTTATTATTGAGCTTTCATCCTCAAGAAACAGATGAAGTCATAGACAGGAGCTAGACAGACAAAGAATCAAGACAGATTTAAAGCATGCTGTTTCATGCAGAGGGTGGGAAGACCCTGAAATATTCAACAAAATGGGAACTGTAGACTGTTTGCCAGCCATGACACAGATGCATCCAGGAGTACACAACATGAAGCAAGAGCTTAATATTTTTGATATCTAGAGTGTAGCCTAACTGGTTACTTAAGAAACTTATATGAGACAATTGTTATTTAGAAGAGCAATACATAAAACACAACAAAGTATGAAACAGTTGGCAAATACACAATATATTCAAACATTTACAGTTAGCATTATTTGCACATTACTTACATTACTGAATAAAATATTTTCGACTGGAAACAGATTGCCTGCCTTGCTTGGATTACTTTCAAATACTTAGTAATGCTATGCAATTACATATTTTCTATTAGACTGCGGTGGTGGTGCTGCGGTAGCGTTGTCGCCTTACAGTTAGACGTTGCCCATTCGATTCTCAGTTAGAGCATCTTCTGTGTGGCGACATGTATGAATGGGCGTTCCTTCATTGAAGGTTGTGCATTAGGCCTGGCAAGCCAGCACGTAAAAATCTACTGCCAATCATTAGCAGACCGGAGTTCCGCTTTGGCGACCCCTAACCGGGAAAAGCCGAAAGACACAACATTTTTTGTTTTGTTTGTTTTTGACTCGACAAGTTTAAGTTCGCTACTTCTACTACTACTGTCTGATCTGATTAATATACAGTGATTAACTAGAGATATATGGACTGAAAATCTTCCACACACACAGATTTCTTAAACTGCTTTATTATGTACACATTAACACATCATGTTATAGCACAGTTTACAGATGAAGAAAGCCTAGTAAGTTGTACAGCAAATTAAAGTCCAGCTGCAGAAGTAAATGAATGGGTTTACTCAGCATGTTGAAAGCAGGTGTAGATAGCTTCATTATGTAAATATTCAAAGCTGATTTGAAGGCCTCCATACCAGTTGTGTAGAAATGATGCTGCTAAAATTGTTTAAAAGATCATGTTTAAGTTTCTGCTATTTTTGCTTGTTTTTGCAGGTCAGAAGAAACAGACAGATGAACATTTGGCTTTGACAGTTCTTCACCATTGGGAGGAGATACCTCGTGCTGGCTGTAAACTGGTAACTGAACATGTGGAGACCAGGCCCTTGCTGAATCCTGAAAAGCCAGGAATAGAACAGGTTCCATTTCTACTTTTTTGCTAATTTTCTTTCTCTCTGTAAAATCCACTTTATAGAAGATTTACATTTCTAATTTATATGTGATTTATTTTGAAGGTCAGTATAAAGCAAAATTCTCATAAAATTATAATCAAAGTCTTTCAATAATACGAGTCATGGAATAGTACAAATGAGAGAACTGAAGATCCTCCATACCCCCCCCCCATATTACTCTTAACTATGTTGTGAGCCCATAGCTTAACCGCAGAAGATTTTGTCTACAGTCTAATATGAGGTTCCAGTCTTGCAGCAATAATTAAATCTAAGATATTAATCACTAATATATTAAAAGAGGTATCTTTTCACAGAACTTTATATTGTTGGCTTACATCCTAGAAGGGGACAAAACCTGGCATAATTTCTCATTTTCCACTGTTATTATTGTCTATATTACGTACATAAAGTTACAGGGAAATGTAAAATGAAACATGGACAAGCAAAGTATAAAAGCCACATTGCAAAAAAGGTATGTTTTTCAACCCTTAATTTTTCTGTCAGGGAATCACAGTGGCGGATTTAGGCATGGGCACAGGGGCACACACTGGTCCCTTTTTAGACTTGCATTTCAAAAAAAAAAAAAAAAACAGGTTTTACAGAGAATCTTGTCATCAATGCGCGTAATACTGTACATCAAAGATGTGATTGGAGGGTGCAGTAAGATGACTTTTTTTAAAACGTTCCTCTAACTGCATCTCCATTGTATTTAGGCACATTGGTGAAAGCTGTGATAATCGTTGTGAGTAAAAGTTTATTTAGTTAACCTTCCGTCTATTCAAGACAATTTAAAACCAGCCAGACAAAAGACTTTGAAACTGCTCTTCCAGTGGAAGTGATATGCATTGAGGTAAATTTGCTAATTTTCATTGAAGTACCGCTCCAAAGAAGTGGTACAGTTGAGAGAGTGCTGCATTTGGTGCGCTTATAGCATAATTATCATGCAGAGTCTTTGTTGTGATTTTGCAGTATTGTTTTTTTGTTTTTTTTTTTTTTTTTGTCCCTAATTGGTTGAGAGTTATGCTTCCCTTGGCAAATATAAAGCACACTTTTCATTGCGATATAGTCATGGAGCTGTCCCTATTAATTGTAATTCCACTGTAAATTAATATTAGATTGGACTTTTCTTTATAAGGCATCAAATTTCCTTTTTAAACTTGTAATTTCCTTCTCCATTTCTTTTAATGCAACTCCTTCTCACAAGGGATTTCTCTGATAAATGTGGACTATGTTCTTTTCTTTCAGTGTTACTACCTTGCTTTCGTTTCCTTCTCATCCACATAACAGTTTTATGATGTCGGTAAAACAGCATACATACCAAGATCTCTCTCACTCACTCACTCACTCACTCACTCACTCACTCACTCACTCACTCACTCACTCACTCACTTACTCACTCACGCACACTTATGGCTGGCATTCCTCAGTTTGGAGATGGAAGGCTGAGGGCTATGATTCCTATGCATCAGCTTATTCCGACTATGTTTTTACAACCATGCAGTTCTTTTACTGATTTATGTGGTAAGTTGCCATAGAGGGCACGATTCTTAAAACAATACCTGAAAATCAGAAGAAAATAAGTTATGCTAGTACATTTCAAAACAAACAATACAGTCACGTGTGAAGCTTGGAATTTTTACATCTTTAGTTGAAGGAATGAAGCCAAAACTGCAAAGCTCTATAGTGAACTGTGTTCTGTCCTTTTCAAATGCCAGCCACGGATTTTTAAAAAATTGTGGTAAACCATCCACAGCTTCATTGGAGTAGCCTACAGGGGTGTAGAGCTTATAAATTTTTAAGCCTGTATGGTATTTCTGGTTGCCATTATATATAACCTGCTGTCGATATGCGTGCTATAACACTTGTATTTGACATCTGCTGGGCATATAAACCCAGAGCTGCATCTCCCTCTTTCTTTCATGTCAACAAGAGTTTTCTATTCCTCATTCAAAGACTGCCATCCAAGTTTCCTCTCCTGATATATCTCCTAGTAACATTTCATCTTGGACATCCTCAGAGTTCCTCACTGCTGTAACACTATTAACCATCGTAACTGCAGGCATTTCTGAAAACTTCACGGAGCTTTTTTCTTTTGCAGACAATTTTTAAGTCTGCACCAGACATATATAACATTACAAATCATTAAATTAAATCAGCTGCATTAATTTCCAAAATTATAACTTATTTGCAAAAAGAATTTGAGAATAAACTGGAGCAGTCTGATTTCTCTCTTCCATGGTATTACTTGAAGGCCAGTTATGTTTCTTCTTCTAGCAGACCTTCCAAGTTAAGTGTCACTGTAAACATCTATGCCATGAATAATGCACTATTTAAAGAAGTGAACAGAAGTGCACTCCATTGTTTCTATTGACAAGTAAAGTTTGATGTAGGCTTCACGTGTGTAGTTGATGGAAAGAAAGCTTTGATTCTGGTTTAAGAAAGTGGAATACGGAACCTAGTAAAGCTTAGCAGTCATGTTGCTCCGAGAGCTATAAACCAGGGTAGGAGTTCTGTTCACTTTACTGGCAGTCGATCACTATTTTGTGAGTGCTGAACAATCAAGAGTGTAAAAGTTCGATTCCCAACTAGGGCCTTGTTTACGTACCATTATGGGGGAGGGTGGTATGGAAATAAGAGGAGCTGGGTATAGTCACAGTGGAAACTCAAAGTGGGACTCAGAGGAATAAGATAGATAGATACCATAGTCATGCACATGAGAAGGGAAAAGCGGGGGAGGGGGATCTGGTGTACATTGATATATTGCCCTGGGAACCTGCTGGCTCAGTGCCAGGTAGTAACTCACAATGGGTAGGGGTCCTAAAGTTTATGTCTAGGTGCTAGTTTGGGTTACAGTGTAGCTCATTAAGTGAAGAATCATGTGTATTTTAAAGTTAAGTAATCTCTTTTTTAGATTGTGACTAATGGTTGGCAGTGAGTATACCAATGCTATTTTTGGGATGGTACTGCGGTGTTTTGTATCTGTTTGATCTCAAAGTGTACCCCAGATGTGCTTGTATCCTTTTTGTTTATTTTGCATATTATAACACTTATATTTTTTTCTTGAAGTAATGAAGACCTCAACTTTTGAGATTGTGTTTCCTTATTGTATTGTAATGACATTGGCAGATCTTTGTGCTAGAGTTTGTTGGAGGAAGGGAATACCTTGTGAGTTCTGTATTTAGACTTTCTTTGTAATTTACTATGTTAAATTTGGTGTTTGTATGGTTAAAACTTATAATTTTCTTCTTACTGTTTCCATTTATTTGCGTTTTGTGTTTATGAATACTGATTCCAAATGTGTTGTAAATCCTCTACCGTTTATGCAATTTACTGTACCGCATTGTTTCCCATTGCATGAAGTGGACTTCTTCATTAGTTTAACTGTCACTTTTCAGTTTTTAGTTGTCATCGCCACCTTTCCAATCACAACAGTAATTTGTTATCAGAGTAAGATTATTTATTTTGTATCAGTTTCGCCTTTCCTTTAATTGATTGTTCCATGATTTGTCTAAAATCTCTACATTTTTTCATGTTGGATTCTAGTTATAACAGTATCAGTGACAATGATTTTTTTGCATTGAAAAGTAATGAATTTTAAATGTTGATTGAAGTGCTGATTGGGGGCATCCCACTGGTCATATGTCTTTTGCGGATATACTGACCTGCCCTCGTTTTTATGTAATAGAATCATATAGGGTATGTCTGTCCAAGTTTGGTACAAGATATGGTTCAATGTCTTGCCTTGCCCTGATAATTGACTGGAACAGGCTTCACGGCACATTGAAGACTGGTATGTCCAGTTGAGTTAACTCATTTCACCACACTTTGGATATTTTGATGTTAATTGTAGTTAGATTCTGTTCAACACTTTGCCCCATAGATTCCTATGGTTTGCAATAATTTCTGCTCTCACACTCTGTTCAGAAAAAAAGTATTCCTTTCATTCATTATCCTGTCTGGAAGAATTAGATCTTCACACCCTCTCATAGTCACTTGTGGTTTCCACACCCATCTCTTTTTGTTTACATGCATCATTTTCCTTGAACTCTATATCTAAAACTGAATGCAAACAGCATCAATTACCAATACGGCACTCCTTTTAATTTTGCTCACTAACAGATATTAATTTTAGAGTGTCATGCCTTTCATATCTCATGTTTCTGATTTTATATTCTTGCACCATTTATCTATACTTGTTCTTTTTTTCATTTTGCCTTCTTAATATTTCCATTTGTTTTCCATTTTAACTTTTTTATTGTCCCCCTCATTTATTTTTGCAATATTTTTATGTAACGAAGAAGGACCTATACAATTCAACTAGTTATCTTCTTGTGTATAGCACAGAAGGTGAGTATTTTTAGTAAAAGTATTATTTTATTAGAAACCAGGATCTGTCCTACTTAATAGGTTCATAGATATAAAAATCTTATTCTTCAGACCAGTAGTTTTTTGTTTTGTCATGCTGAACTACTGCCCTCTATGCGCCTAAAGTGTTTTGATCCTCCTTAAGGGATTGGAAAATGACTTTGGGTGCCCCTAAAATAAGTATACTGCAGTCTATTTTAAAATGTAGCATATTTTGTTTAGTAGTTGAGGTGTCAAATTGGAATTGTTAGAATGGCTTTCTTCTTCCTTTTTTTTTTTTTTTGCTGCATGAGTCACCCCCCCCCCCCGCAACAAATCAAAACATGTTTAACTACCTTACTTTTCTCCCTTCCTCGGTGGTACAGCAGTAGTGTTGTTACCTCACAGCAAGAGGTTCTTCCGTTCGATTTTCGGCTTGGGAGTGCCTTCTGTGTGGAGTCTGCATGTCCTCCCCGCGGTTGGGTAGTGTTCAAAAGACATGTGTGCGTAAATGGGCGTGCTTTTGTTGAAGGTTGGGTGTCGAGCTGGCACCTTGGCATTTCGTAAAAAATCTACTGCCAATCATTAGCGGACCAGAGTTCCGCTGTGGCGACCCCTTACTGGGAAAAAGCCGAAAGACAAACAACAACTTTTCTCCCAGTTTGCAAAAAAAGATCACATTGCTGATTTGATAGATGCCACTACATAACCAAGTTGTTCTTACACCTCCCCCCATGAATTACAGCAAACTTTTGAGTTTTCTCCTCTTTAGCTTGATTTGTTTGTGAGGGCATACTATGTATGGATCCGCCACATAACGCATGCACTCAAGTCACTCCACAACAGGTACACATATGACTCTCTCATTGTCCATGTTGGAGTGAATGACTTGAGACATGTCATTCAAAGGGGATCCGGTATCTGTCTCCCTGGGATGACATGATCGACAAACCACAATGCTTTGCAAGAGATGGTTTGCAACTGTCACCCCTGAGATTCAGGTTACTGGTTAAGGCTCTTGCCACCCCATATAGTGCCTTTTTTAGATAAGGTTCAAAGGACAAAACTAGCAAAATCTGAAGGTAGTGCTACTCAATGCTAGAAGTCTGCTTTGTGAGACCAGATGGGTGGAGAGACATACAGCCTTTGATGACTTCTGTCGTCTCTATGAAGCACTTCTTCACTGTTTAGACAATATTATGAATAGCAGAGGACCACATTGGGATGGAAAAACTTTGACAGATGCCAGTGGACTTTACAGTTCAATTACTAAGTCATGCGTTATTGTTTCTTTCCAGTCAGCAAGGTTCTTGTTTGGCTTTACTAAGCCCCTTAGCAAACCTCTGCAAGGATCGTCACAAGACATACTCTATGCATATGAGCAAGTTAGCTATGTATTTGCCAAGCTGCAGGCTATTCATGCAGACAATGAGCATGGGTTTAGGAATATCTTCAGAGATATGTCAGAAATGAGGAGCTTCTGCAGTAAGGCTGAATTACCCCTTCCACATTTCTGTAACAAACAAACTATGAGGAACAATGTTGATGGAGAGACTTCAGAAGTGTACTGGAGAAGAGAAATTTTTATTCCTTTTCTGGATCACTTTATTCATGAACTTTCCAGCTGATTCACTACAATGGCATCAACAGCTATTCAAGGATTTACACTTATTCCATCAAACTTGAATAGCTTGACATTAGAAAGAGAGAATTCACTCAAAACTTTTTTTGAGTTGCCTTCACCGACAACATTCCACCAAGAGCTCAGACTGTTGAAAAGGACATGGGAAGCTTTATAGTCAGTTCTGCACTGCCAAATGACTTGAAGCAGACATATTCACAAACAAATGTCAACATGTTCCCAAACATTTAATTCATATTAAATACCCTCTTGCTCACTCCAGTCACAACTGCTGGATTAGAGAGAGCTAATTTAGCCTTAAAACTGATATAGTCTGAACTCCGGAGTACTATGGGACAAGAGTGCCTTAACAGTTTAGTGCTGCTATTCATGCATAGAGACATCCCCATAGACTATTCTTCGGTAACTGATTTATTTGCAGAAAGACACCCAAGAAGAATGCTACTTACTAATCCACTTAATTAAGAATTAGAACATTAGTATGACTGAAATTTGTGACAAGTACTACAGTACAGCATGGGAAAACAGAGGACATCAAAAAATGCTTAGTGTTACACTCACAAAGCAAAGATTTGGTAAAGAGACTGACTTGCTCTGCACTCATGCATAGTTTTCTATGCATCTTTTGATGGTATAACAGTGACTGTTTATCATGGGAAGCAGTGTGCTGTTTTATGCTGCTTGCATCAGTCATAACAGCTGAGGATAGCTACATGAGAGGCTGTGCTGGACAATGGAGATTTGCACTCATTTCATGGATGGTAACAGGGAACAAAATATTTACAAAGAGTTCAGCATCTAGAAAAATGTGTGTAAGGTGAGAAAACCAGTGATTTACAATATCTTGCCTTTTTGAAGAGACATGAAGTTTTAGAAAAATATCAAGGTTTACAAAATTGCTAAATGACTGACTTTGGACAATGGCTTCAGAAGGAAGAAAGAAGACAAAATCCCAATATTAGGATTGATGAAGTGCTGAAAACATTCCTGTCATTACTCCGAGGAACTGTTGCTAAAACAAAAAGTACATAATAATTCTGTGTGATTAAAGGTTTTATAACAGAAAATGACCCTTGATTTCAACCAGTGAAAGAACTCATTTACTCCAAAGGCAATCCAAAGACTCAGAGAATTCAGTGAAGTCACAGCAATACCATCACAGAAGTTATCTACACCACAGGCAACATAGAAAGTAAGAGAAGTACTAGTAGTCAGTCAGAGCACTACCATCACAGCAGCCATCTACTCCACAGGCAACATAGAAACTCCTAGAAGTACCATCACAGAAGTCAGAGTATTACCCTCACAGAAGTAATTTCTCCACAGACAACATAGAAAGTAAGAGAAGTACCATCAGAGAAGTCAGTCAGAGTACTACCATCACAGAAGTCATCTATTCCACAGGCAATATAGAAAGAAAGAGAAGTACTAGTATTCAGTCAGACCACTACCATCACAGCAGCCATCTCCTCCACAGGCAATATAGAAAGTAAGAGAAGCACCAGCAGTCAGTCAGAGCACTACCACCACAGAAGTTGTCTACTCCATAGGCAACATAGAAAGTAAGAGAAGTACCAGCAGCCAGTCAGAGCTCTACCATCACAGAAATCATCTACTCCATAGGCAACATAGAAAGTAAGAGAAGCACCAGCAGCCAGTCAGACCACTACTACCACAGAAGTTGTCTACTCCACAGGCAACAGAGAAAGTAAGAGAAGTACCAGCAGCCAGTCAGAGCTCTACCATCACAGCAGTCATCTACTCCATAGGCAACATAGAAAGTAAGAGAAGGACCAGTAGTCAGTCAGAGCACTACCATCACAGAAGTTGTCTACTCCACAGGCAACAGAGAAAGTAAGAGAAGTGCCAGTAGTGAGAGCACTACCATCACAGAAGTCATCTACTCCATAGGCAACATAGAAAGAGAAGAGCCAGCAGTCAGAGTACTACCATTACAGAAGTTATCTACTCCACAGGCAATATAGAAAGAGAAGCACCAGCAGTCAGAGTACTACCATTACAGAAGTTATCTACTCCACAGGCAATATAGAAAGAAAGAGAAGTACTAGTAGTCAGTCAGAGCACTACCATCACAGAAGTCATCTACTCCATAGGCAACATAGAAAGAGAAGCACCAGTAGTCAGAGTACTACCATTACAGAAGTTATCTACTCCCCAGGCAACACAGAAAGTCCTAGAAGTACCATCACAGAAGTCAGTCAGAGTACTACCATCACATAACTCATCTACTCCACAGGCAACATAAACGGCCAGAGAAGTATTGTTAGTGAAGTCAGTCATGGCAGTTCAGTCAGTATAAAGCATGCAATTGAAAATGGTGACTCTAATTGTTCATTGAGGGATATTAGTGAGTAAATCACATGTACCAGTATTACAGACAAGTATAATGTTGTCATACATCATTGAAAACCATGCACTTTCTACTTTTCACACAAAGTGTTCACAGAAATTTTAACTGAATCTGAAAGTTCCCTATGATAATGTCAGCAGTTATTGGTAGACCAGTTGAATTTTGTGGTATATTATCTCAAAGAGGATGGATAGCCTGTATGGTTTAGACTATGTGCTGTTTACAAAACCACCAAAAGAATGGACAAACGCAGATGCATCCACCTTTTGTGGGGGCGGACAGAAGATATTACATTCACTGTAGGTGATTGAAATGCTGGAATACCAGGCAGGTTTGGCATCAGTATTTAAAAATGAAGCAGACATAAGACTGTTTTTCTGCCAAGGTAATGCAGAAGTCACAGCAAACACTATATTGCAACAGCCTAACAGATGGCTTTACACGGGGATATCATCAGATGGACGTTACCACAATAAGATCAACAATATCCTTGTCAATTAGAGGTTAAAGAATTCTATACAATCAGCAAAATCAAGATCCAGAGGTAACTGTGGCAGAGACTATCCGATTCTTACTGTAAAGTTTAAACTTGCAGAAAACAAGAAAAATGACTAGGCCAGTCAGGTTTCAGCTGAGCAATACATCTACTGGAGATGAAGAGTATATATAAGAGATTAGGCATGATGGACAGAGTACATGAACTATGGACAGAAGTTTGAAATATTAACCAGGAAGTGGCAAAAATAATGCCAAATAGAAGACTAATATGGCAAAATTACTGTCTGTGAAGGCTTTATAAGTGGCTGAGGAAAGAAGAATATCTAAAGACAACGAGGATCAAACATCCTGAAGAGTGAAGTTAAATGGACACTAGAAAGCTTTGTGAATATGGCTGAACCATCAGCTGTTTGTTTAAAATCCTGCAAAATGATAGTATAATAGTGCTGCATTTCAGTTGCCAGCAGCTGTGGAAAACAAGACTGTAATTGTATTGGAACATGTCAGTTTATATTCAAGTCCCCAAAATGGTCATTGCTACAGAGACTGTTCCAATTATAAATCACGCTTGTAGAAAGTACTGCATTCCCCAAATCAGGAGAACTATTTCCCCAATGCTGTAGCTAGGGTGACTGCAATCCAAGCTGAATGAAAGTTCGACATGACAGAAGTTCAGTGTCAAAGAAGACGTGTTGGAAGAGAAAATGACAAATTCAGATGACCATGAACTTGGAAAACATTGAAGTCAAAGAAAAAAAAAATTCAATGGACTTTGACTTGAGAAAGAAGACAACTAACACTGGCATTTTTGAACTCCTGGAGACCAGCATTGCCTCCCCCTCCCACACCCACTCTAGAATTTGTTGAAAGGAGAGAAAAGGTACAGTATGACTTTTATTATGAAAACACAAATAAAATATAATTAATTGTGCATAGAAAGAACAGTAAACTATCCAAAAAACATTATGGCCTGCTTAGGAAAGTTTTATGAGTTTAATTATTTGGTGCATCCATTAAATGAAGCTTTTACTAATTTATCCAAACATCTGTATCTGTGGTATATATTTTATGTCACATAACAATAACATACATTTCACTGTGGTTATTTCCACCTTCAGAGGGTTTCTTTCCAAGTTTATAACACTGCATATGCCCAGTATGACATGGAAGGAGAATGATGTGACTTGATATGCGCAACCAATCATCTTTTCCAGGGATGCGTTGAAAATACTTGGATTATCTGTACAGGAATTACCTATTTCTACTACCATATCCACAGCAAAATCATGTGCAACTGAATTTAAATTGATGTCTTTCCACATGTAATGTCAGAGCTTCTTAAGGTAATCTTTGCACAACCACCAAACCCAGGGTCCCACTTTCCCGCTTTCACCCAGTAGTCAATTAACCAGATTGCACCCCCCCCCCCTTTTGCAAATTCCTGGATCCACCACTGGAATCTGTATTATATTTAAAAAAGAAAATACTCATTTTAAGTCAGTCTAGGGTCTTTCATCTCTCACTGGTGGGACTGACAACTTCCCCTCCTCTCCCAGTTCTGCAGGTACTTTCAGTATGTTATTTGCAAGGCTACCGCCATCTGGTTCTTCTCCTACTACCAGTGTGGTGGAGACTGGTCCAGTGACAGTAGATTACTTGTATATGCCCTGAGGTTGATAAATGACTTGTGTGTAGTATCTGCTTCAACAAAAGAGGAGTTTGTTTTTAAAGTAATACATTTTAATGGCATTGCAATTGTTTTTAGATGCAGTAGATAGTTAAAGAGCTACAGTAGGTAGTTAAAGTGCTACTGTACATCTAATTTTACTTTGACTAGAAGAGTCTGGTCTACACGTTTTTACATCTGAGAAAATACAAAAATAATGTATCACAAGTGCAAGTTAAGGAACCTGATAGTGTTGTAACAAGACAGAGTGCCTTCAAAAGTCCCATAGGTTGCAACACAGAATGAATGATGGGTTGAAAAAGTCAACATACTCTTAAAATGGAGTTAACAAGAGCTAAACACAACTCTAGAAGCCAATTACCGTGCAAATTATTTGTGTTCCATCATCCCGGCTTTTTAAGTGTTATTACTGCACAGCGAATTGCAGATGACAATCACATGCAGACGTAGGTAATGATGTGCTAACAGCTTTAAAGAAACTACTAGAGAAAACCAAATGTGTTGCTATTCAGATACTATAGACACATGACTAACAAATAAATCTAAACATTACAGTGGTTTGTAGTTGAATCATCTGCTTTTAGAACTTCATGTAAATAGAATATTGAACCTGCAGCCTGGATAAAATAGTAAATGGAAGTTTGGATTAGTCTAGCAGGTAAGTGAGTGTCAGTTTATCAGAGAATTAAGCATATGACTATGGGTTTAGCACAGAGGATTAAGGAAATGAACTGCTAAAAATCTTCTTCCTGTAGGCCTTGGCTCAATTCCATCAGTCTGCATTCACCTGTTATGTAACTGAACAAGTTACTTGAACTAGTCAGCCCTTCTTAGTAAAATAAACACTGCTACAACTGCTAAAGCTGCCAATAAAAACAAAACAAACTGCAAGGAAAACCTTCGGCAGACCACCATGGCACCACAATGCAATTGTTAAAACCACAAATTTATTGAGTAAAACTGTAAAATGCAGGAATTAAAATCGTTCCAATAAGCTCTTTCAGCTAATATAGCCTTCTTCAGATCATGTGTGAATTCTGCTACAGATTCTATTTTGCATTTTCTGTTTCTGTTTTCCTCACAGTCAGCACTTCTTGGTTGTTCTTGAAAAGAAATGCCTGTATTGGTAAAAAAATTAATTATTTCCATAACAAGTAAGAATAGATTAAAGAGAATATACAAAGCAGAGATAAGTGACTCCACAGAAAAGAGGACATTGTTACATGGGTTATGCCGGTAGCTGTTCTATAAAAGGCTACTTATTAATCAAAATAAATTGTTGTAACAGGAACAAGGCAGTGGCAAGAAAGGAGATTGGGCACTGAATATGGAAAATCAGACACATGTAGAAACAGCATAACTACATTTCCTGGACTGGTCACAACTGGAAATAAGCAAGGATATGGCTGCAATGTGTTTGTTATTCTAATCAGTGAAATATATATCTAGAGATAAAATCCAACAAGTAAAAATTTATTTTTAAACACATAAAATTATGTGCTTAACCTGGTTTAATATTCTGGCAGTTTGATAAGTGAGGAAAGCAGGAAGCCTGTCAAAGCCATAGGAGTGACACCACAGAGTGGTGTCTGGTAACCTATGTTTACTACACATCAAATAAAACTAAGTTCACATTATGAATACATTTTATTGAAGTGTAAGGTGCTTTTGTAACCACATTAAAATATATTATGTTTAAATACATAAAGCTGCAGAGGCCATCTTTAGGATTCAGAAAGATGCTCACCACTTGCATAAACTGCTTACAGCAGATAAAGCAAGTTACACAATGAAGAGAAAATGCAGTTCAAAGACAGCTGTGGCCCGAATGAGAAAGATATCTTCATTAGCCCATGAACATATCTCTTTGTCACACTTTTTTTTAACACTAGTACTGTCAGACCTGACAGCTCATGCTTCACATTGGCAAAGATATCCCCTATACATGCACACACATTCAGACAGCCATGTACACACACACACACACACACACACACACACATTATGACACCCGTGCAGTTGTGCAGGTGTGCTGACATGCACACACACACCCACACGCAAACACACACACACACACACACACACACACACACACACACACACACGCAAGCACACACACAAACACATCTACCTATCAACAAACAAGCCCTCCCACACTCAAACAAACTCATGCTTTAATACACATACATAGACTCTCGATTCTCTATTTAACCCCCCGTAATTACACCACACAGACAGTCAAACGCAACACACTCATACACATTCATTCAGTTTATTCATGCCTATACTGACAGTGATGCACAGAGATAGATGTATAGGCAAACACATAGATTAACACAGAAACACCTCCCCACTCTCACATCTTTGCTTTGATAACAGTGAATGGGTGACCACCATCTTTTGCCAGAAATAAATTTTCCTCCAACAGTAGAAATTTATGTATCCAAGGATTCTCTAAATTACTCATCAGCATAAATCACAAACAGGTGGAATTTCTGGGGGAGAGGACATGCCAAATTAGCATTAGCTACTCTTCCTCCAATTACTAAATTAACATACAACTCTGCCAGCAGGACTCCCACCTGTTTTGAGTCTCCATCTAGAAGAAAATCTCAGTGATAGGGTGGTCTAAGAATTAGAAAGCCTTAACACAAATGGGTAAATGGCCATTTTAAGGATTCCCACTTGCAATAAGCATTTATGAATCCCAGAGTAAGTGTAGTATATTTACAAGAAATGTTTTTAAATCAGAGTACAACAAACTTGACAAATATTGGTCACTTCCAGGAAGTGTTCTTGTAAATGTAAAGAAATAAAATGAGGTATATAGTGGTGGATTAAGTGTACCTTAATCCCTGGGTGTTTTTTCAACCCATTGGTCCCACCCCTCAAACACTTTTTGGAGACCATACATAAAAACATATTTATTTTTATTCATCCTCTTGATGTAATAGCTGTCTTTATAATCTACCAGTGCCGATATCCATCAATTGCAGCCACTTGACAGCTTGCATCTCATATGTCTAGTTTTGTTATAAAATGGCCACAGTAAAGTATTTCAACCTGCTTTACACAAATGCATACTTATCTTGCAAAGCCAGACTAATGACTGTTTAACTTTATCATGACAAAAGGACAAGCCATTCTCATTTATGATGAGGAATAAATTAAAAATATATGGCAAAGTCATGGGCATTCTGTAAAGTGAGGGACAGTTGAAGCCTCCGTGATTTCAGCTTTGTTTCACATAAACAGTAGACAACTCACAAGTATTCCAACTTATTTCACACAAAAAGTGCATTAGTCCAGAAAAGCCAGATAGTTAACCAAGCAAACAACAAGAAGGTAAGTTAATTTTATTCATAAGCAGCCCCAACTGCCACTCAGCAGTTATAGCCACTTTGTTATGTACATCTTATCTGGCTTGGCATAAGTATCAGGGACAAAGGCAAAATATAATGAAGGACACAGACCCAAAAATCAGGGTTAGATATTAAATATTGCTCTTATATACATCGAAGGTTGCTAGACTAATAGTTTTATTACATTGACATGCATTCACTGTAGGTCATGAAGTTTGAAACCCAAACGTTTGTCATTATTTAGTAATTGCAATCTTCAATGACTTGCCAGAAAACCACACATTTTTATGAGGCAAAAGCAAAAATATGAGGCAAACTGTAGGATATTCTGTGACTACAAGAACAGTTTCAGTGCTGTCGCACACAAATTGCAATCAGTAAGGAAATATTCCAACTTACTTTATTTAAAGGCAGAATAGTCTTGTAAAGTCAGACTATAAGTTAAGCAAACAAAAAGAAGTTGCAGGCAAAAATACTGGGTAAAGATAAGGACATTGTGTGAAATCTGTGATGTTTTGAATTTGTTGCACACAGAGTAGTCAAAGAATAAATGTTCCAATGTACACTAGCTGTTAATGCACACTTCAAAGTGAACAAATGGAGAAGGTGAGCTGCTTTCATCCACTGCCTACCAGCATATTAACAATATATTTACCTTGCATTACTGCCACTTATGTTTCAAATTGGCAATTCACGACTACAACTATTCACTCTACTTTAGTATTTGTAAGATTCTACTCATTGCCGTCCCAAAACAGACAGAAAGCTGGGGCCCTTTAGAGAGTTGTTTATTTATTTCTATATTTAAAAGAATAAATAAATAAAGCACTCAAGCTGGATATATTCACTGATCCATGATGCTGATGCACAAATGACAGGTACCTTAAATATTTGGAGTGTCTGTCAGTTAGTACTTTTTTTTTAGTAATTGTTTGTTATGTTCAGAATGTAAGCTAAGTAAAATGAGTCAGGAGTGCTGACTATATAAAAAAAAAACATATGTAATAAAATCCCTAACCTCCATACCTGGCTCCTCCACAATCAATCTGATATCTTGTCCATCTCTGAAACCTGACTTAAACCCCATATAAAAGATACAGAATTGATACCACCCAACTACTGTATTATTAGAAATGATAGAATACATAAAA
This sequence comes from Protopterus annectens, assembly GCF_019279795.1. Classification (NCBI taxonomy): domain Eukaryota; kingdom Metazoa; phylum Chordata; order Ceratodontiformes; family Protopteridae; genus Protopterus; species Protopterus annectens. The sequence goes on from NC_056729.1 coordinate 1,379,217,919, forward strand.
AGGGGGAGGTGTCACTCTCCTTTACTCCTCATCCCTCTTAGTTACCTCATACTCTAAGCCTATTCCCAAATTTGGTAATGCAGAATTAATTCTAGCCCTTTTTCAGATAAATAAACATAGACTTATTTGCATCATCACCCTTTACATCCCTCCTGGAGACAATGTCCCAATCCTTGAAGATATTCTCCCCTAGTTTTCTGCCAATATCACCAATGAAACTATAATCCTGAGCGATGTTAACATTAATTGGGCCACAATTCAATCTCCAACCAACCCCCTAATATATAAATCTTTACAATTTCACTCAACTTTATTAACTCAACAACCAGACCTTCCAAAGACTTCCTCTCTGGAAGCCCCCTAGACTGGATTCTAGTCTCCCATCCCCACTACTTCTCTGATAGTAGTACCCTTCCTGACCCACTAGGTGGCCACCTTCCCACTTTCGCTCATCATCTTCCCTCCTCCCTACAACTGTCCCACACCTATACCTCTACTCTATACCTAAAAAACTTGAACCTTGATGCATTCATAAATGCACTAAAAAGAACAAACTGGAACCCATCCTAGAGAATGCTGTTACATACTTCAACACAACTTTCTTAAACTTGCTAGATTCTTTTGCCCCCTGTAAAACAAAACAGATAAAAAGTAACCCCGTCCCATGGTTAACTAACAATACCTTAGCCATCATGTGATTCTGATATAAAGCTTGGAAGCACTACAATAAAAGTAAGTCCTCCACCACCCTTAATGAATACAAAACACTTAACAAGGTAAAAAAACTTATTATCATAGACCGCAAAGCCTATTTCTCCACACTCCAAACCAACCATAACACTAACCCTAAAAAGTTCCGGAATGGAATCTCCTCTCTCCTTAACCTCAGTAAAAAAGAAAAACTCTGCCCAATCCAAATGCCTCTGACCTGGATTTAGCTATTCAATTCAACTCTTTCTTCACTGATTCCATAGCCAAACTCACCTCTTCCTTCACCAATAATTTAGCTCCCACTGATTCACCTCCACATACCCCTTTCTCCTCTAGTATCTCCAGCCCCCAAACTCCTCCCTTCTCCATGAACCCTATCCCCATCACTACCATAAAAAAAACTTCTTCTAAACTTGAAACCATGCTCTAATGCATTCGATGAGATACCCTCTTACTTCCTAAAAGTAGCCACAGAAGCCGTTGCCTTCCCTATCTGTATTCTAATGAACTGATCAATTTCAGGAAGCCATGTTCCCCAGCTCTGGAAAAAAGCCTTTATTATTCCACCCCACAAAGGGGGCAATAAAAATTATATCCCTAACTTCTGTCCTATCGCTGTCTTATCTCCTATTTCTAAACTTCTCGAAAAATGTATCCACCTACAACTTCTACCCTATCTCCTAAATAATAACCTTCTTACTTCCACCCAGCATGGATTCTGACCTGGCCATAGCACCACCACCACTCTCCACTCCTTCCTAGAAATTGTCAACAAGGCCCTGTGATTATAGTCATGTCATGTCCACCCTCCTCTTAGACCTCCTCAAGCCCTTCAACACCATCTCTCGTAACCTTTTCCTCACTAAACTCTCTAAACTAAATCTATCCCACTCCTCTATCAACTGTTTCACTGGTTACCTATAAAATAGGCAACAAGGATTTAAGTGGAAAAAACCTTTCTAAAAACTCCCACAGGCATGCCCCAGGGTTCAATTCTAGGTCCCCTTCTATTCAATATTTTCATAAACAACTTCTATCATGCCATCCGTAATGCCAACCTCATCCAATACGCGGATTATTAAAAAATAATCTGCTCTGCCACCTCCACTTCCTCATTAACAAAACAAACCCAGGATACATTCTCTTCTACTGAACAATGGATGCTAGATAACCATCTAACACTCGATGCAACCAAGACTAAACTCATGTCATTTACCCCTTCTAAAACCACCATCCTAGACTTAAACTCTTTCTCCATCACCAGCCAAAATAATACACCTTTTGAAATAGTCTCCACTGCAAAACTATTAGGAGTCCTCATTAATGATCAGCTGAAATTTAATAGTCATCTATTAGTAAATATCACAAAAACCCATAAGAAACTTGACATGCTTTACCGCCACAACTGTTACATCTCTTCTTTCACCAGGCTTGTTCTCACTACTACTTACCTTATCCCCTCCCTCCTATATGACTCCTGCATCCTTACTAATCTGCAATATTCCCTCAAATCAAAACTCTCCTCTTGCTACTATAACATTTCAAAATTTGCAACAGGCTACGGATCCGCTACCCATCACTGCATTTCCTTACATCAACTGAGCTGGCTTGAACTCCCCAATTACCTTACCTATATTCAACTTATCCAAGCACACAAACTAATTTTCAGCCCCTCTCTCTGCCCCTCCCTTGCCTCTACCTTCCAAATGTATCTGCCTGTCAGGCCTCTAAGATCAAACTTCCAAAATTCAATAGACGTACATAAATCTGCCCACCCACCAGGCAAACCTCTTCTATCCTTCTCACTAGCACACCACTGGAATGCTCTCCCACCTCTCATCCGGACCACCAATAGTCTCTCAGCCTTTAAAGCCTTGATCCACCCACACCTAACTACACAATGGGAATGTTCTTGCTCCTATCTACATAACTTCCCTGACTATAGTTACTCTCTACAAGCTAACTTATCTATGAACAACCACCTATAGTCTTATAATCCCTAGCAACAAATTATAGGAACTAGCATATTATCTTGAACTTAATTTGTCTGAAATGAATTTTATTTGCTCCTGCAAATGCCAATTTTTCTGTAATTTTGTTACTTTGTATTTTTCTAATTCTAACATACTTATAATTTTTGTAATCTTGTAAATTGTAATATTGTACTTTTTCTGGAGCTTTTCTCCCCAGGACTCCACTGAAAACAGGCTCCTCATGGCCCAATGGACCATCCTGGCAAACAAACTGCAAATAAATAAAATAAATAAATAAAATGATTTTCTTGGTTTGTCATGGGCTCCCCTGTACTTGTGGATCCTGGACAACCTTCCAAATCACTTTATTATAACCTGGCACTGGAGGTATGGTTATGTTATTATTTACAGTTACACCAATGAAGTTCACAGATCAATGCAATGGTGCGAAAAAAAGGTTAGAGTCCTTTAAAGGCAGGTGTAGAGAATGACTCTTTATCTCTGCACAGTAGCATCAGTGTGTCCCCCTAGTTCAAGTTCAAATTTCTTAGAGTGTTTATTTCCTAAAACACTTTCACAAAACTTTGAACACTTGATGATAAACCATAAATAAATAAAAGCTGTATTTTTTTATTATCTAAAACAAGAAGTACTAGTAGACTAAATAACAGTAGAAACAATAAATATCACAAAAGTTAATGATGTTAGAAAATCTGCAGAAAATAGTAAAAAAAAAAAACTGACAGGTCACACATTACCTAAAAGGTTGGGTCACAGAGAGGACCTCATATTGAATCACTTAGAAAAACTAGAAATACCACAGGAAGACTTGGATAGTGTACAAAAATAGTGGCTGATTGTGCAAACAGGCAATATAAGAATAAACGGAATTCCTGAAATTCTTTAATAAATTAATAAAGTACCACTTACCAGACCGTTTTGATATGGTAGGTGATAGAAACCGAAAAACAGGAAGACCTGGGCCTGGTGACTTTCCAAGACACATCCTTTGCAAACCTACACTTCTATAAATAAAGGAATGGCTGCTCAGCTGTGCAAAGAGAAACAAATTCCTTGATGAAAGAGAAATTAAAATTATGGCTAAATTATTGATCCAAACTCCAGCAGTACAGAAAACCTTATGATGCAGTAAAAGAGCATGAGGAAAACAAGGGTCCAACTACAATCCAGTATTCATTGACCTTGTAATATTGCAGCCAAACATGTTTTAAAAAATCATAGATGTATTGAGACTGTTACAAGCTGAAAGATTTATAGAAAACAATCAACATCTTCCAGGAAGAACAGAGTTTGTAAAAGAAATGCAGCTGAGGACTCAGGCATGACTACAAGATGGCATTATTTTTTGTACTATTGAGGAAGAACATGCAGTACAACACAGAGGTAGGAGAGGAAACAGAAAATGCACAGACCAACAGGAAGTAAAAGGGTGATGTTTGAGTATGCTGAGCAGTGTGAAGGGAGCACGGAATGAAGAAACAATTGCAGTAGAAAAGAAAGAGAGATGGATTAGCTGAACTAGAAATTGAATGTGAAGGAAATCTGGTCCAGATTTAAGTAATATAACTGAATCATATTTTTTTAAAAAAAATAATGCTGTTCCATAACAAAGAGAGAGATTGTAGGCTAAGATTATTTTTCTTTTTTGTTGGTTTTATATATTTACACTCTGTAAAGCATGTTGATCTAAGCCTTTAGATGGAAGTTCTAAGGACGGTGAGCCTTGAAGGGAGAGTAGAGAATAAAGTGCAGGCATTGATACACAGTATGTAAAGAAAACATAGTAAGTATTGGATCCAGGGCAGGCTCACATCTTCTATGAACTAGATGACACAAACAGTTGACAACAGCAATTGAAGCAAAAAGCCAGTTAAGTAGGACAGCAACTTGAGAAGAAGCTGTGGACTATATAGCTAAAATGGAGAGGGGGAGAGTACCAAACAATAAATAGAGGGAGTAAACAGGACCACACACCTAATGACCAGGCACATTGCTATAGAACAAATAACTATTATGTATAGACGTGAAAAAAACAAGCTAGCAGGAAATGGCAATTAAGAAAGGAAGAATTCAGGACAAATAGGGGAGACTCAAACTGCAGGGAAAGAAACCTAGTGCTTAAACCAAAGACGAAGCCAAGATAAAAGAATTCTAAAGGAAAATACAACAAAAGGAAAACAGGCAAATGACAAGCTAGAGGAATGGAGGAAGGACAGAAAAAAGGGCCTGTGATAGCAAGGTACAGCTAAACAGCCAAATCATCTAATGGACATAGACACCTTGAGTGTACAAAAACGGGAGAGGGGGAGCTGTCTAGCCTGTCAGGAGATGGAGGAGGAATAGGGACTAGTGGAAGCTCAGACAAAGGACAAGGTATCAGTGGTGGCTTGGAACAGGAGAGGGATTTCAAAATCCCATTAAAATATTTAGTTTAATAAAACATTATCAAAGTGAATCCAAAAACATGTTTATTTCAAGAAACCAAACTGAAGACAAGAGAGAAAAACAGAATCAGATCCAGAGTGTACCCAGACATATGGATAAACTATATTAGAGGAGGCAACACATGAAAGGTGGTAATATGGTTTAGGAGAGAGATGACAATACAAGAGGAAAAAGTACTCAAAACTGAGGAAGGGAGATAGAGCATTTGGAAGGGGAATGATTGAAGGGAGAAGATGAAAGGTAGGAAAAATGTACACCTTCAATGAAGATGAGTTTCTTCAGGGAGCTATGTTCAAAGAATGACAGAAGCTATGAGGTGGGACAGGTATGGAGCTGATCCTAAACCCAGAGACAGGCAGAAGGGGACGTAAGGGAAACAAGAGAAAGAAACAAAAAGACCTAACAGAAGAGATAGATGCTGGGTGTATACATTATAGAGGGGAAGAAATAAACATGCATGACAATTTACTTTCTCAAGAAAAGAAGAGAGTTGTAGACTAAACTCAGAGGTTACAGATGCTGTTTTAGCTTACTGGCATACATGCAGAAGTGATTATTCATCTTTAGGTCTGGGGATAGAATCATATACTTAATCTACCCCCACCCTCCTCCTGCGTCAGTCTCAAATATTCTTCTTAATAATATATATATTTATTTTTATTTATTTATTTGCCATTTGTTGACTGGGTTAGTCTTGCTGGGCAGGGACCCTTTTTCAGCAGAGACCTGGGGAGAAAAGCTTCAGATTACAATGTTTACAATTAGAATAAAAACTAATTACAGAATGCATATAAAACATATAGGTATAAAGAAGATCATAAAAAATAAATGTGTATAGTAACATTCATATGTAGATGCAGATAATCATCCTATAATGACATGTAGACTAGTCAAGTTGGAAGGTAGAAAAAATACTGAAACACATATAAGGGTAAGGTTAGATAGTAGGAGAAAAGGGAGGGGCTAGAGGTAAGGCAGGCCCAACTAAGCACAAAAATATGTAAGAAATGGTTATATAGATTACTATATAAGAATGGAAAGAGAAAGATAATGGGCAGGGGAGTCAAAGGTATGGGAAAAAGAGGGAGGTAGTGGGTTTGGTTGGAGGAGAGGGCAAAGGTGAAAAAATAAGTTCAAATAGGGTCATTACAGGGGCAGGACCAGGAGTTACATAGGTAGTCCTTTAGGGCAAGTTTGAATGAGGGAAACTTTTGGAGAGATCTGATGGGGAGCAGCAGCTTGTTCCAAGATGTGGTACGACATGGCTATAAAGACTTTTTCCTATGGTTTTATTAGGTTTGGAGACATGAAGTAGGTTTTGATCTGAGCTGCGAAGTTCACGGTTAGGGATGTAGGGGCATTTGAGAGTGGTTAGTGTGGGACATGCTAGGGGTTGTAGTAGGATGGAGTGTGTCATGTGAAGCTGGGGCAGAAGGAGTTGGTTCTGGAACTCTGGACAGTTAAGTTTTTTTAGTGAGAGGCAGTGGTCTGAGCAATAGGGAAGATTTGAAGCAAACCTGGCAAATTTATTGTAAGTTAGTTCAAGTTTTTTCAAGAGACTTTTTTGGAGGTTAGTGAAAATAGGGGCAGCATATAGCTGAGTGGGAAGGAGATATGCTTGGGCAAGGGATACTCTGGAATCATGAGTAAGGAGTTTTTTATTTCTGTATAGCAATCCAAGTTTCTGGTGGGTCTTTTTGATACAATGGTTGATGTGTGTGTCAAATTTTAGTTTGTCATCTATGTGTATACCAAGTAGTTTAGTGTGCGGATCTGCCTGAATAGCTGTATGGTTTAGGGATGAGATAGAAAAGGAAGGTTTGAGATGATGGAGTGGTTTTGGAAGGAAAAGAAGAAGTTTAGTTTTACTAGGGTTAAGTAGGAGTTGGTCAGTAGTGAGCCATTTTTCGACAGAGTGTAAAGTATCTTGGCTGAGGGAATGGAGATTTTTTAGATTGTCAAAGGTAGAGATAATTGTAGAGTCATCTGCATATTGAATAAGTTTGGAGTGGGGGTAGGATTGGTAGAGATCATTAGTAAAAATGTTAAATAGTAGGGATCCCAGAATGGAGCCTTGGGGGACTCCAGTAAGAACTGGAAGGAAAGGAGAGGTGGCTGATATCCATTTGACAGCTTGAGTTCTATAAGATAGGTAAGAAGAGAACCAGTTAAGGGTGGAGGTAGACAAGTTGAAGAAGGAAAGCTTGGGGAGCAAGAGGTTATGTGAAATGGTATCAAAAGCCTTGAGGTCCAGAAAGAGGGAGGAAACTAGTTTGCTGTTATTGAGAGAAGTCGAGCTAGAGTTAGTGTAGGACAGTAGAGCGGTTGTTGTTATGTTGGGTTGGAGTCAGCAGATTTTGGGGTCAGGATATTTTTTATAGATATATATATATATATATATATATATATATATATATATATATATATATAAATATCTGGGTAATACTTTAAAAATTCATATGAATACACACAGTATCTCTGCTAATACCTTCAAAGAGTGTTAACGATCCCATATCCCAACTTACATCCTACTAAATAACCAAACATAAGCAACTATAAAGCTCTGAATAGGTTCCTCCTGAAAAGCCAGTCTTCTGCTGCATACAACAAGTCTCCCATGCTCAAACAGTTTAAAACTCTGTTGCATTTCCCATTCTCCAAAAAAATCACCCATCTCACCTAATAATCAACTATTTTGATTTGAGTGGCATTAGAATTATGCCTACATCATTACACACTTGAATAACTATATTTCAACTTGGTGCCAGTTTGGGGGGTTATTTAAATTCCCAGTAATAATGCCAGCAGGTTATTAAACATGCCATTTCTGTACTAAATTAACAGAAAGCCATTCCACTTATAATGCAAAAATCAACCATGTATGACTGTGTGCTCTGAAATGTGTCTTAATTTTTCCTCTGTTTCTTCTGCATTAATCAATAGTCACTCTCTGCGTTGGTGGCAAAACCTCGAATCAGTCACTCCTGTGAATAGTGTTTAATTCCTTTGCAATTCTACTTCTCTCATCACAGCTTATCAGTTTGTTTCCTGTTTTTGTCCACTCAAAGTTGCACACTTCACCCACTTAACAGTATAACACCTGACGAGATTTCTTATTATTCTCTACTTCCTTGTTTTCTAACAAAGGTTAGTCTTTTCTGACAGCAGTAATTTCTCAGTGTAACCACTTCTATCTTCTCTACACATTCAATTTTCACAGCCATCCTCTCTCCATCCTCATTTCCATAACCTAATTCAATCCATCTTCTCCTTTTAAAAAAAAAACACTTATCCTAACACCCAAAATGCTTTTTCCCAAACATCCCTCTCTAATACTTTCTAATCAGCCTTCTTCCAATTGGCTGTCTACTCAGAACAAACAACCTTAGTTTCATGCTCATTAGCATGTCCCTCCCCCATGATATATCACTGACATTTTTGACCAAACAACCCTTTCCTTCTACTTCATAATGTCATATGTTTGTTTACAATGTTGGTGGATTGATCCACAGGGGCTTATTTCAGCCACAACATCCCAGGAGTACTGCTGTTTCACTTGTCAAGACATATTTCCACCCTCCTGGAAGGAAGCCTTTTTGCTTCCTCTTCCTAAAGTAATTTTATTAGCAATTCCTTTAATTATTAGTTTGCTTATTCCCAGCCCTTGATAACTTACTAGAAAAAAAACATTTATCAGTAAGCTTCCAACTATGTTACAAATTATTAGATGGCGCAGTGGTGCAATGGCAGCGTTGTCACCTCACAGCAAGGGGTTCTCCATTTCGATTCTCAGCTGGGGTGCTTTCTGTGTGGAGTCTGCATGCCCTCCCTGCTTTTGTGTGGGTTTGCTCTGGGTGCTCCGGTTTCCTCTCACATTACAAAGACATGCATCTGGAGTGTTTCTCCCTGGCCGCCGCTGAAAACTGGCTTTGTTGCAAGTCGGACTTTCACTGTTAACAAATGTTAAATAAAAAAAATGCAGTTTTCTTACCACATACCAGAATGGTTTCACATATGGAAGAAGCACACAGTCTGCACTCTGTGTTCTCAGTGATACCACTTCTACAGCAGTGAATAATGTCTTTCTGAGGGAAGGTTTGCTCATAGACATTACAAAAGCATTCAACTCAGTCAATCACAGTCTTTTTCAGTAACTCCGTTATCTCTTACAGCTTTGGTCTCACCAGTGCTCTGTTTTAAGCCCACTGTTCTTCGGTCTTTTCATTTACATCATGACCTTAGACCTCCATTTAAATATTCTGCATACAGTCATTATCTTTAGATCACATGCTTCTGTCATGCCTTCAAATGTAAACTGTTAGAAGAGCTTTAAAAATCTTCTACCTTTTCTAGATAGTTAACTACATATCCTAAGGTGGACTACAACTAAAGCTATGCTGTTTAGTGCATTACCTAAGTGTAAGTCTTCTCCTCTGCCCAGGTCATTCCTGTCATGTAACAATAATTATGTTGACTTGGTCTCATACACCTCTCAACCTCTTAGAGCAAGAAATCTGGACAACACCTAAAATGATGGCAGGACAGATTTTAAATATTGCTCTTACAAACTTAGAAAGTTGTTAGAATAATAGGTTTTGCATTAGCATGAATTTTCTGAAGTATGTGGAGTCTTAAACTCAAATGTTTGTCATTATTTAATGACTTCAGTCCTCAGCTATTTGCTGGAAAAGTACAGATTTTGGGAGGAACACACCAAAAATATGAGGCAAAAATCTGGACATTCTGCGAAAATCTGTACAGTTGAGAGGTACACCTTCTTCAGAAGATTAAGAGACTTACAAGTCATGTCAAAATGAATCCACAGATTTATCCTTCCTTCTTCCAACCTTGAAAACCATTGTACCTCTCTCTCTATCAAATAACCTAACAAGTAACAATTTAAGAACAAGCCAATTATCTATTCATCTTTATATTTTAAATGCATAATGGTCATATTCCTCCACTACTCCTCTACAGGCATCACTCCAACAACTACTGCATCAGATCTCAAACTAACAATGCACTTCCTTGGCTGGTTAGGATGTGTTGTAAGGGTGCAGGAAAAAGCAAAGTGAAGATAAGACTGAATTTCTTTCCCAGGTCATGATTTTTGTTCAGGCCATCAATGGATCAAAAAGGTTGCAAGGAAAACTCTCAAATACCCCTCAGAACATCTGGAATTCTATGGCTTGTGGTGGCTTGGTGGCACCCAGACCCCCAACTTAATTCAGATATTTTTTCCAAAATTATTACAATAACATCTGGCCCAGTTAGGGTGTGTTGAAAGCATGGAAGAAAAAGCTGAAGAGTAAGTAGTCAAAATGTGCAAAAAAATTAATCTGGATAATGTGAGGAAGCCATGATGGAGGACGGAACTGGGATAGGATGGAGGCAGTGGGGATATGTGTGTAGGGAGGAAAACATGAAACGTTTTCAAATAGTGTGCCCTTTCACCTAAGACTGGCCCTGCATCCAACACAGGGAATATTTTAGGTAATGTTATTCCCAGAAGTAGGTGACAAGTCATTTGCCCACCCCACTGCATCCACACTCCAAGGGTTGTTTGAGATACGTGCATTGAAAAGACAGGGCTTAAAAAGAAAAACTCGTCTGCAGAGTGAAGGAACAAAAATACATAAAAATGGTAAAGTACAAGTAATGGAAATGCTGCCTATAAAATAACCCAGAATTTATTTACAAGATAATTTCATCTTTACAAAATGTCCTTATCTATATATATATATATATATATATATATATATATATATATATATATATATATATATATATATATATGTGTGTGTGTGTGTGTGTGTGTGTGTGTGTAAAATAGAAAGTGAATACAGTAATACAGTGTTCGAAAGCAATTTTTGGTCCTATTTCATATTTATAGATATCTAAAAAGGAAGTTAAAAACTGGTTTGATTATCTTAATCTGTCATTCCAAATGAAGATAGCTTATACTAACAGCTTCTAAACCATGAGACACTTCCCGTGGGTGGATCAGCTCAGATGTAATTTAATCACTACTGTCTGTGATAACAGTAGAAGGTAGTCAGGACTCTACAAGTATACAGATTTAATGAGTCATTATGCTACATACTGTTTATTACAGACAAAATCACATTTGCCTTTTGATTTTGAAAAAAGTGATATGGAAGCAGATGATAGGATACATAGAAAAGTATGTTTCATTGGTTTGAGGCCATCATGGGTTCAGGATTAAACATAGCTCAATTACATCATTGGTTGACAGCATTCTTAATTTAAAAGAAAATGTATGTTCTGCTGGTGTTAGCTGTCTGATTCATAAATGGCTAGTAGCCATACAGTCCAGACAACTATTAAGACGTCTAGCCTCAGTTACTAATTCCCCCAAAGCACTGTCTGGTTAAGTGACTTGCACAAGATTACTCAATTAGCAAATGCAGGCTGAGGGAATCAAACCCTGTGCTACAGGGAATAGCTCATTAACAGCTCATAGGCTTAGTACTCTGCATTAACTGCCAAGTTAATATTTTAAGGTTAAAAAAACAAAGAATGAGATATTCTCTTTCTGATATCAAGTGTTAACTAGACTGCTTTCAAAAGCAGACCATGTGTTCTTACTATTCGTTACTCATTACTGTCAGCTGACTGGGAGTGGGTACCTGTTAGAGGCTTTTCTTAACTTTGTTGTAAAAGGAAGTAGCAAAGAGACTGAAACAAAGTTAAGAAAATCCTCTAATTGGAAAACCTCAGACCCAGATGCAGTCCCTAACTTCTGCTTAAAAGTATTAACATCTTTGCACGAAGAGTTAGCTGTGAGTAAGAACTATTTATATGCGCACCCCAAATAGACACCAACCTGGCTAACAACAGGGAAAACAATGCTCCTACTTAAGAGTGAATCTCCAACCTACCCTAAAAATTATAGACCAATAACTTGCCTTCCGATGACGTATAAACTATACACTGGAATTGAGGTCGACAGAGCTTATAGTCATTTAGAAGAAAACTCAATTATGGCAATAGAACAAAAGGACTATAAAATAAACAAAAAGGAAGCAATAGCAAAACAGACAGCAAGACACCAATTTAATAAAATACCATGAGCGCTTTCGTTTAGTACTGTGACAAAAAACAATAAAAAAGACATGTTTAAATACTCTAGTCATATGATCTCACAAGTAGTCATGTAATTAATCATAGATTAGGTTATAATTAGGTTATTAATCATACAAACTACGTTCAATCCCCTGAAAAACTCACACCTCCTGAATCACTAAAATAATGAATCACTAAATAATGAATTACATATACGACTTTAAAATAAACTATTCTTTCATATAAAATTAAACATTAATACTTCAACAGAAAATTAAAACATAAATATTACTATATTCATTCCTTTTATCTTAATAAACTCCTCAATCTGAGCATACACACTATAGAACATACATCGTTCAACCTAGGCTGGTTGTAGGCATACAATCTAAGTTGCCATAACAACTCCTGTTGTTCTAATTTTAAGGACATAGGACCTCCCCTCTCATCATATTCCACTTGGTCTATTACCTTAAATGTAAACGAATGTCCAGGGTAGAGAGAGACATGTTCTACTAGTGCATTTTCCAGCTTAACTTTTTTAATACTATATAAATGTTCATAAAGGCGCTCTTTTAACTTACGGTCGGTCTTTCCAATGTAAAAACACAGGAAAGATTGACATTTTTCAAGGTATATTACACATTTGCAATTACAATTATACCTGCCTTTAATTTTATATTTATGTCCTCTAATTATAAAAGAACCCCCTACATCTGTAAATTTGCAATAAGTACAAGCTTCACATTTAGACATCCCAGATTGTCTTGTAGTAACTTTCTTCCTTAACTCTAAAATATTCCTCAATTCTGCCCTCTTTTAAAGATGAAATCGGGTTTTTCTTCAATACTACTGCTAATAAAGTCCTCAGATGTCAGCAGCCCCCAGTTTTTGGTAATAATCTGCTTAATACAGTAAGCCTCCTTAATGAATGGTGTAATAAACGTTAAAGCATAATTAATATTCTTCACCCTGTAATTATCAGATCTTAAATTCTCATCATTTTCATTGAGTGCTCCTACCATATAAAATTGGTTTGAAATGTCCCAAAGTTCTCTTATGTTGAACGTCATGTATAAGCTCATTCAATAAGCTAGCTGGATGGTCTCGCCTCTGAAACATCTTCCTTAAAAGGTTACATTCTTATGTAAAAAAATAAATAAATAAAAAGTCAGATTCATCAGAGACCATCCTTGCTGCTCTTAGTAATAGGCCTTTCATTACTGACCTTTTTTGATGCATAGGATGGGCACTGGGAAAATGTAAGAAAGAATCTGAATATGTTTCTTTCCAAAAAATGTTTGCCTTATATCGTTTATTCACCCTATGTTTACTCAAATCAGCATGCAAATTGAAATACTGTCAATATGGTATGTGTGAGTGAATGACCAACAATGAACTATTCCACAAACCAAATAAAGTTGTGATGAAATGGATGTCCAAAACGTATTTATTATTTATATAAAAGAGAAAAAAGTTATTGCACAAAATTATGTCTAACAATTCTTGAATTAATGAAGTTTCATAGTCGTTCTTCATTCTTAGCAGGTGACATAGCCATTCAATTCCTAGATTGGGGGGGTTAACAGTGTATAGATCCTTTGCATCAATAGTTGCAAAATTAAAATCCCCATTATAATTTAGGTTATTAATATTCTCCAAAAAAGACCATGAATCTTTACATATCCGTTGTTCCCCCTTTTCTTTTTGCTGTTGCTTTGGTGTTGCTCTCTCCACCTTATCTCTTGTTCCACATTTTTATTGTTTGTGACAAAGAGTCACCCTGGAATATCCCCCTTTGAACTTTTATCCCTGGGATAACAATTTGTCCTTTATCATGGCTTAATTGCAAAGTGGTCTGCCACTGTTTCATGGTCACTGTAATGTAGTTGATCAGTGTAGGGTATATCTTATACATTTTTAACCACTCTTTTATCCATGAATGTGGGATACTATCAAATGCTTTTTTATAGTCAATCCATGCCATACTTAGATTCTTCCCCTTTTTACAGCTCTCCACTAGGACTTTAACAACAAATGAACCTTTGTTCCATATGACTTTCTTTTATTGCCCTTTTGTTCTATTCACACCAACAAACAAATGAACTTAACCAAACTTGGAAACTGAGAAAACTACTATAAAATAAACAAAAAGGAAGCAATGGCAAAACAGACAACAAGACACCAATTGAATAAAATACTATAAGCACTTTCATTAATACTGTGACAAAACGTCTTCAGACAAAATACAATAAAAAAGACATCTTTAAATACTCTAGTTATAGTTTCATAGTTTCATAGTATAGTACTAGGCTATCTGCCCTGGGGCATTTGTAAGCCTAGCCATAGTGATGTGGCATTTGCCACCCCATGAAATGGTACAAAAATGTACAGAATAAATCTAGAATACTGTGTCTAGTAGTGACACAATGAAGGTCCCCTTATATAATAGAATTAGTTTACTGTGCCCCTGTTTAGCAGTGACACAGATGTGACCCCTGGGGTAAACTTACGATCTCCCATCCACTCATCAAGATTTCTCTTGAAGAGAGTCAGTGAGGGGCTCTGCCTAATACGAACTGGGATCTTGTTCCAAAGCATGGGAAGCCTCTGGGTTATGAATCTATCCCTCCAGCATGTCCTATTCATACTTGTGCCGAGGTTTAAGTCTTTAACTCTCGTGGTCCTGATGGACTTGGATTTTTTGAGGTGGAGCATGTCCATCAGATCCTGATTGGACATGGCCTTGTATGTCAGGCAGAGATCACCTCTGAGCAGGCGCTATGATACTGAATAGAGCTGAAGTTTCTTTAGTCTGGCAGAATAAGACATATGTTGGAGACCCTTGATCCTCTTGGTGAGGTACTTTTGCGGTCTCTCCAGCTGTTGCAAATGCCGGGTGAGGTACATACCAAATGGGGCATTGTACTCAATCATGGGTCTGATGAGGGAGGAATATAGGGGTACAATGACATCCTTGGATCTGGATGTGAATCCCTTCATGATGAGGTGTGCAAGGTAGAATGTTTTTCTAACCACTTTGGCAACGTGGGTATCAAATGAGAGGTCGCTGTCGACTTGGGTCCCTAGGTCTCTGATTACTTTTTCAGTACTCAGTGGGTTGCTGTCTATGTGATCATTTGTGGTCACAAGTAGTCATGTGATCTTAATCATACAAACTTACTACGTTCAATCCCCTAAAAAACTCCCACCTCCTGAATCACTAAAATAGTGAATCACTAAATAATGAATTACAAATACAATGAATTTGAAATAAAATATTCGTTCATATAAAATTAAATATTAATACTTCAACAGAAAATTAAGACATAAATGTTACTGTATTCATTCCTTTTATCTTAATAAACTCCTCAGTCTGAGCATACGCACTATAGAACATACATCGTTCAACCCAGGCTGGTTGTAGGTATACAATCTAAGTTGCCATAACAACTCCTGTTGTTCTAATTTTAAGGACAAAAGACCTCCCCTGTCATCATATTCCACTTGGTCTATTACCCTAAATGTAAATGAATGTCCAGGGTAGACAGACACATGTTTCTCTAGTGCATTTTCCAGCTTAACTTTTTTAATACTATATAAATGTTCATAAAAGCATTCCTTTAACTTACGGTCAGTCTTCCTGATGTAAAAACATGGGCAAGATTGACATTTTGCAAGGTATATTACACTTTTGGAATTACAATTATACCTGCCTTTACTTTTATATTTATGTCCTCTAATCATAAAAGAACCCCTAACATCTATAAATTTCTTTTCCACCCCATCATAGATGGCAGGAATTCAATTACTTACTCCTTAGGAAAATACGTAGATAATTTTTTGAAAAGATTCGTGGAGGGGGAACAACAGAATGTGAAGCATTAAAATCACTACAAACTAACACACAAATTATTATAAAAGAGGCTGATAAGGGAGGAGCAATAGTGATAATGGACATGGAACAGTACATACAATCCATGATGAATCTTCTTAGGGATGAGTCTACATTAAAAGTTGTTGGTAATAAGGAAATAGACAGTATGATTAGCAAAATAAATATGTCTATATACGACCTCCAAGTAATGAATGACATAGACCTTGAAACATTTCATTATTTGAGTGTGCCCTGTCTTACCATCCCCATACTTTATGGACTTCCTAAGATCCATCCATGAGGCCCATTGCCTCAAGTGGTGGTTGGATTACAGAGCCTATATCTGTATACCTCCAAAATATACTAAAGGACTATCTAAAATGTGTCCCCAGTTATATTAAAGATAGTGGTGATTCTTTATCTCAGCTTTACAATTGGTATGATAAAGTTAATAATCAGGACTTTCTCCTAATGACATTAGATATAAAATCTTTATTTACTGTCATCCCCACACCTATGGAGTTGATTGTGTCAGACAAATACTAGTTGAGCATGGTTTGGTTAATGGTAGAAATTCTGAGACAATTTGTGAACTATTAGATCTGGTTCTAGAAAACAATGTTTTGGTTTTCAATAAGCAAATTTACCATCAAATTTTGGGTACTGCTATGGGCACTGCCATAGCAAATACCTATGCTAACTTGACTCTGAGCAGATGGGAAGAAAACTTTATATATGGTGTAAGTAACCCCTATGCTAGGAATGTTTCATTCTATAAGCGTTTTGTGGATGACATTTTCCTAGTTTGGCAGGGTACTATGTTGGATCTACAAAACTTTTATACATACTTGAATGAGACTGTTGAATTTCTTAAATTTGAGATGAAGTTCTCTGACAAATCCCTAAGTGTCTTGGATATACAGTTGATGCTTACAGATCATGGTTTACAAACTAGTGTCTATAAGAAGGATGTCCAAGTAAACAAATATCTCCATAAAAAAAGTATGCATGCAAGGAGAACCTTCAAGAGTATCTTAAAAAGTCAGCACTTAAGAGCCACTCGACTTAGTACAGAGCTGGAGGTATGTAATGCTCAGATGCAGGAAATGACTGTAAGTTTTTTGGAGAAGGGATAAAATATGACAGAAATAGAGACAGCTAGGAGGGATGCTCTGACACTAAGGGACTCTGTAGCCAGACCCTACTTTTCTGTTAAAGAGTATTCCAATACTGACACCATGAGTCCTGGTAATGGATAACCCCTTAGATATCTCATGACATACAATAGAATGAGCAGAACAATTGAGAATGTTATAAGAAAAAATTGGTTTGTCCTGAAATCTATACCCGGTCATGAGAAATGGCTCCCAGACTAACCTATGTTTACCTATCGTAATTGTAATAATTTGAAACAACTTTTATGTTACAAACATTTTTCTTTGAATAATACACAAGGAATTGAGTTTAAGAAAAAAGGCACTTTTTCATGTTACAATTGTTCATGTTGTATGTGTATTAATCAGTGCCCAGAATTTATACATCCTATGAGTGGCAGGAGATTCATTTTTCACTGTACAGCAACGTGTAATACCACTGGTATTATATATCTTGCCACATGTAAAAAATGTTCAGAATTTTATGTGGGCAAATCAGTCAGGCACCTGAGGGATAGAATTATTGAGTATAGATCGGAGATTCGTAGGAATATACCTACTAACTCACTGGCTTGCCACATTTCTGCAATGGGTGCTGCTCATGAATTTGACTTCAGGGTCATATCTATTGTATACCCGAGTATTAGACGTGGAGACCATGTTAATAATGTGTACATGAAAGAATATGAATGGATAGTGAGGCTTGAAGCAGATAAATAACCGAGCTTAAATAAACAAGTTACACTAAAACCTATTCTAAAAAATAAACAAAGGAAAATTAGAAAAAAATGAGAGGAAGATATGTATATACTTCTTATCCCTTTTATCATTGTTTCTTTATCTTTAAGAACTGGGTGTTCACCTTAATCAATTAATGGCTGTGTCATGTGCTACTAGTATAAATGTTGGTTTTAACTTTTCTTTTGTGTAAGACACTGAGGAAGGATGTTTTTTATATCCGAAAGCTTTGTCGTTTTTTAATAAATTTTAATTGGCTTGACGGTGTGGAGAGGCCATTTTCTTTTTTGACTCTTTGTCACCACTGCTATTCTGTCTTCCCCTTAAAATATTAAGCTGTTTAGTATACAGCTTAGGCCATGGCTATAATATCGCTCCTAGAAAACAACAAACTGTAAAGACTTCTCTTCTCTTTGCCGATGATTTAAAACTGTATAGCTCATCAGATGAGGAACTGAAAGCACAACTGCAAGTTGTCAAAACTTTTTCAGATTATAGAAGAATGTCATTTGGTCTTGATAAATGTGCAAAAGCAACCCTTAAAGCAGGAAAACTAGAGCACCAAGAAAACATCAGTTTGGGACAAGAATGAATTTGAGCGACAGGGAGTATATATATTTTGGAACTGATGAAGGATCAACAATAAAGCATGAACAAATGCAAATGAAACTTAATAAGGAATACTTTAGAAGACTTAAATGAATCCTGAAAATAGCATTGACATCTAGGAACAAAATTCAGGCTATAGCTTATTTGCTCTTCTTGTCCTAATTTACCGTTTTGGAGTGATTGATTGACCCCAAAATGTGTTGAATAGATTAGACAGGAGAAGAAGAAGGATGCTTCATGTTCCCCAAATGATTTATAAAAATAAGTGCATAACAAGATTACATATTCCCTGTTGCAAAGAAGGGATGGGCCTCCTTCTAAATTGATTACATGTATAGATCTGCAATTGTGAGACTGCACACATATCTGCCGACCTCACAAGACCCAAATGTAGTGAAAATTTTGAAACATGAGGAGAATCTAAGATGACTTCTCTGCTTAGTCTAGCAGAAGCATATCAGCATCAAACAGGAATAGAAATCAAACCAGAAGTAGATAAAAATCAGGCAGCAACTGAATGTGCCAAAAAACAAAAGAAAGAATATAAGATGAAGGACCAGGTGAGAAGGCAAGAAATGTGGAAAATGCACAAATATAGTTGCAAATATAGAAAACTTCTGAGATAACCTCATGTCAATCATGATCACACACAGGAATGGTTAAGGAGAGGCGAAGAAACCAAGAGATGAAAGGTTAATTTTGGCAGCCCAAGATAGTGGGCTATATATACACTGGTTTACAAAGTCCATTGAACATGTGGGAGAAACAGACAAATATAGGTTTTGCAAAACAGAATTGGAAACAGTTGCACAGCTCGTTGCTGGTTGTGACATACTAATGGCAGAAGGACTGTATACTGAAAGGCATAATAACATGGCAAGACTGTTGCACTGGGGATTGTGCAAACATTATCATACTGAAGTGGCTGAAAAACACAGGAAACATGAGCCACAAAGCATCATAGAAAATGATGAAGTCTACATTACATGGGCTCACTCATTACCAACAATTCAAAAGACAGATGATATAAAACTGGATATAGTGGTCCATGAAAAGAAGACAAAAGTAGCATTGATCATTGAAATCTACGCACCAAGTGACTTACAGTGTCTTGCATACACAGAACTCAAAGTCATAAAATATCGGGATCTGCAGGCAGAAATGAGAGCAATGTGGAAGAAAGATACCCAGACAGTTCCAATATAAGTAGGAGCAACGGGTCTTATAAAAAAGAATCTACAATTGTATTTAGATATGTTACCCATACATGTAACCCCGTCTGAATGAAAGGAGGAGTCATTACTGAGCACATTGCGGATGCTGCGAAGAGCACTTCTGGCTGATATCAAAGACTGAAACAATAGTAATTTCATAAACTTTAATCATACTTTGACTTAGGAAATGGGTCCATTCCCATCATGGTATTAGAAACCCAAAAGACTTGGAGAAATTAAAAGATTAAAATGCATTTACACTGGGCACTTTTTATTATACCACAGCAGCTGAGTAGGCAGGAGAGCAGAGCAGCATTTGTGACTGAATTAAGGATAAACTATATCCCTAAATGTGGACAAATAGCTCTTCATACCTCACATCTCCTTATTCTCCCATCTTCACTTACTTCCATACTTCTATCAGTTTCTCTCCCCTGACTTCCACTCTAAAAGTACCATAAGCCTACTTTTCTTTCACTTTGTATTGCAATTCCTGTTTGCATTATACTAACTTACCTATAATTTCTAATGGGCGACAAATTCTGTAACTGTTAAGTCATTGTCATACAACTTGTATCTACTCAACCAATGTTTTCATATTGTGTCTAATCTGGTATAATTATTTATATACACAGGTGGCAGTACACTGAACACCAAAAGTGTGATAAGAGACTTAGGGGCACAGGTGGACAGTGGTCTCACCTTCGATAATCACATCGCCACAACAGTCAGGAAATCCTTCTATGTGGCACACCTCATCACTATGGGCTTTTCATCCAGAAAAAAGGAGGTCATTGTCCTACTGTACTCATCCCTCATTAGACCCATTATAGAATACAATGCCCCATTTGGTATGTACTTCTCAAGACATCTGCAACAACTGGAAAGGCTGCAGAAATACCTCACCAAAAGAATCACAGGCCTAAAGCAGATGCCCTATGCTGACCATCTAAAAAAAACTCCACCTATACTCCGTCGCATATCGTCTACTCAGAGGCAATCTCTGCTTAACATACAAGGCCATGTCAAACCCAGAGCTGTTGGTCATGCTACATTTAAAGAAATCTCAATCCCTCAGAGACACACGTTCCAGGGATCTAAACCTTGTCATCACAATGAACAAAACATGCTGGAGGGATAGGTTTCTGACCCAGAGACTCCCCAGACTCTGGAATAGACTGCCTATACATGTCAAGCAGAGCACCTCTTTGGCTCTCTTCAAAAGGAACCTTGATGATTGGATGGGAGATAGGAAATTCACCCCGGGGATCACGTCAGTCGCCCTGCTAGATAGGGGTCCAGGGAAGTAAATACTGTGGGAAGAAATAGCCAGGGAATTTTTATGGCTAGGCTTGTATAGGCCCTAGGGTCGATAGCCTAGTACCAACCTATGAACCTATGAACCTATATTGCATTTGCTTTTTGTATTATTTTTAAAGACTGTAAAAATTATTATTATTAGAATGTTTTGTAATACTTTGGAGCATTTGTCCACTGGCCTCCACTGAAAATGGGCTCCTACCCAGTCGGAATTTCCCAGTAATCAAACTTCAATAAAAAACTTAATGTGTAGTTGTACTATTTAATTAGCACTACAACCATACTACATTCTATGATACACAACAGACAGCTTAGAAAAGTAATAATTATTGCTCACTGGTAAGGTATTCAACATGGCAAATCATAAGCTGTCTATGAGAAAGCTGGCAGATCTTGATGTGAGTGAAGTTGCAGGATCAGCTTTGATTCCATATTACTAAACAAAATAGTCTCCCATCAATCAATACTGCTGTCAGTATTCAAAATTTCACTTTTGTTTTTACTATTTACTAATGAGATTATTTTGAGTATCCTATTAATACTTTACATTTTATATTTAAATAGTATAGTAATTACTGGATCATTCACCTTCTGATAAGATTTCTACTAAATAATCAATTAATTTTTCAAGCAGGCATGCATTAGCACTTAGAAACAAAGCAAGTTCATAGGTTCATAGGTGTGTACTAGGTTAATGGCCCTGGAACATTTACAAGCCTAGCTCATAGGATTACCCTGGCATCGTGCCACCCAACCTTAGCTCCCATTGCCTCTTTCGAGTAGAGCCACTGGAGTGATCCCCGGGGTGAATTTTCTATTTCCCATCCACTCATCAAGATTTCTCTTGAAGATGGCCAGTGAGGTGCTCTGTTTGACATGTATGGGAAGTCTATTCCATAGCATGGGCAGTCTCTGGGTTATGAACATGTCCCTCCAGCACGTTCTGTTGATTGTGGTAATGAGGTTACGGTCTGTGGAGTGTGTGGTGCAGAGGGATTGGGATTTCTTTAGATGTAGCATTTCTAACAGAGCTGGGTCAGACATGGCTTTGTAAGTCAAGCAAAGATTGCCTCTAAGTAGGCGATATGACAGAGAATAAATAGTTGGAGGTTTTTGAGTCTGTCCATATAGGACAAGTGTTTAAGGCCTAGGATCCTCTTTGTGAGGTACTTTTGTGGGCTCATCAGTTGTTGCAAGTGTCTAGTGAGGTACATGCCAGATGGGGCATTGTACTTGAAGATTAGCCTAATGAGGGAAGAGTAGAGGGAGACAATGACCTCTTTCTTCCTGGATGCAAAACCCTTAGTAATGAAATGTACCACATAGAAGGACTTTCTGACCACAGTGGCAATGTGGTGGTCAAAAGAGAGATTGCTGTCAACCTGTGTTCCCATATCTCTTATAATGCCTTCTGTGTTCAATGGACTACCATCAATGTGGCAATTCATGGGAACTGGGTTTTTCCCAAAGGGGATGATGACACATTTTTTGGCATTGAGCTTAAGGCCATGGTTCTGACACCAGTCGTTGATCTCAGTGAGGCCTTTCTGTAGGATGTCAACATCACTTGGGGAGTTAATAATGGCTCCCAACTTGCAATCATCTGTGAACTTTGTCAGCCAGAGTCCCTTCGAGTTGGTCTGGACTTCTGAGAAGTAGATACCAAACAGGAGAGGACCCAGGACCGATCCCTGTGGGACTCCATTCATGACTGGTCAGCAGTCTGACTTGGAGTCAGCTACTTTCACACTGTGGGTTCTATCTGTGAGCCAGTTTGCAACCCACCTAGTGATATAGGGGTTGATGCCTAGCTTAGTGAGGTTTTTCTATGATTCCTGAGTGGGGAATGGTATCAAAGGCCTTGGCCAGATCAAGGTAGGTTGTATGTACCACCTTGCCTTCATCCACAGCTCTGGTGACTGACTCAGAGAAGTCGACCAAGTTGAGCAGGCATGATCTACCTTTCACAAAATCAAACTGTGTGGGATCCAGAGTTTGGAGATTTCCT
Organism: Protopterus annectens; assembly: GCF_019279795.1. Classification (NCBI taxonomy): domain Eukaryota; kingdom Metazoa; phylum Chordata; order Ceratodontiformes; family Protopteridae; genus Protopterus; species Protopterus annectens. The sequence goes on from NC_056729.1 coordinate 1,379,241,075, forward strand.
ATATCCTTGTTTATTAGGTCCATGATGATGCATTCCATAGCTTTGCATTTAGACTTGTCAAGCTAATAGGGCGATAGTTCCCAGGGTCTGTAGTCACTCCTCCTTTGTGGAGCGGGATGACTATAGCAGTGCACCATTCACGAGGGACAAAGCCTGCCTGAGGTGAGGCTGTGATTGAACAGGGAACACAGGTGAGATGTCAGCTCACTCTGTAGTTCATGTAGAACACAGCCAGGGATATTATCAGGTCCCATAGAAGCTGTATTCTTGGCCTTGGACAGTGCTGTTTTAACCTATGCAGCAGTAATACTGGGTGCCTGACAATCTACTGGTATTGTGACTGGTCCTTTGGGGGGAGAGAGGGGTAAAGTTGGCACTGAATCTGTTGGACAGTATATTGGCAATATCTGTTGGCTCGGTATAGGAGGTACCATTGTGCAGTAGCTCAGAGCAAATGTTGGTATTGCCATGGAGATTCTTTACATAACTATAGAAGGCCTTGTGGTTGTCTTTACTGTCTGCTGCAATTCTGTTTTCATAGCTAGCTTTAGAGGATTTGATGAGGGATTTCAACTTTTTGTTGAGGCTGATAAAGGAGTTTTTCCAGTCTTGGGACTTCACCTTATACCGCATCAGTTTCCTCCTTCTGTTCTAGAGTTTGTTTATGGCAGGGAACCACCAGATTTGCTTCCTTTTTTGGAGAAGAGCATCTTGGTTCTATTGGGTATGGCAAGATCCATGCATTTTTGTACATGTTCATACAGTGCATTGGTGTGTGATTCGGCAGTCATGCAACTATTCTCCATTTGCATGGGTGCTGTGAAGTTAGCCACCTCTGTTTTTAGGACCCCAAAGTTAGCTTTGGAGAAGTTTTTCATGGTGGTTACTTTTGTGGGGAGTGGGGGGGTGGTAGGGATGTGGATTTCCAAAATGATTAGTTTGTAGTTGGCTCTAACCAGAGAGGAGTTCACTATTGGTGTAGAACAACGGTCGCTCATGTTAGTAATGACCAGGTCAAGGATGTTGCTACCTCTAGTGGGGGTAAGAATGAGCGGATCCAGGGCATTAGAATTAATGAATTCCTGGAAACGTGGGCAAGTGTATTAGTACATGAGTAGTTTTCCCAGTTAATGGAGGGGTAGTTGAAGTCGCCTAGTATGATAGTGTTAGGTTGTACCCTAATATTCTCCAGGGTGCTTAGGAATGTGGAGTGTGAGTCTTGGGACATGGTTGGGGACCTATAACAGGCTACAACATAAATCGGTGTCTTACCCAATGTTAGCAGCACCTGATGTATTTCTGATGCATTATGTTGGGCCACCAGTCTGGAGGTGTGCATATCCTTTATGAATATGGAAACACCACTGTCTTTGGAGCTTCGGTCCAAGTTCTGGGGCCGAAAGGTGTGGAATGAGTTATAGCCTGGTAGTGCAGGAGTGCTTTCTGCTGCCTTGAACCAGGTCTCTGTTACAGCACAAATGTCGATGTTCCCCATTTTAAGGAGTGCTTCGAGCGAGTGCATTTTGAGAATTAGACTTCTAGTGTTGAGATGCATCAGATTTGTTTTAGGCCAGCAACTAGATGGTTTCTCATAAATTGTGTGAGACTCCTCAACATTCTTGATGAGTAGTTATTTAAAGTTTTACTCAGTTATCTGGTTGTATTCAAGAATTAATTTAATCGGTCTATTGATAAGATTATGGAAAATCAAAACACTGAAGCATGCTGCAGGAGCAAGAGCTATCTGTGCCTTTAGAATTTAAACTTGCCTGCTGACTGAGAGCTGAATTTCCTGCTTTTTTTTAACAGTTATTTTGAAAACAAAGACGTTAACTCATCAAAATGCAGCCATTACAGAAAAGTATGTGCACTGCAATATTCACACATATTTTGGACCTGTTTGATTAACCCACTTTCATTTGTAGACTGGAGGGACCAGACACAGTGCAACCAAAACACTAAAACTTGGCCATTTTAAGCAGGAAACTGTACTGCCAGGAATTGGAGACAAAGTTAGTTGCAGGAATATTCTGCCCTGCATAAAAAATGGTGTTGGGGGGGTTGTAGAGTGATAGGGAGCTCTGGAGAGTAGTCTGCTATTTTTCCATGCTGTTTTAAACAAGGTACTGATTGACACAGTCAAGTAGATGTGCTGATGCATATGTTCAGGAGACTGTAAAATTACATGATGATGTATACTGTAGGTATAATACTCCATGTCTTTACAATGGCTGCCTTATGTAAAAATACGGACCCCTATCAGTTGATCGAGTTTTCAGAAACTCGAAATTCATATGGTGGGACCATATGATCAAGTATTTGAAAACCAGAAGCTTTTAAATAAAGATTGCAGTACAGTGCGGATCGGGAAATTTACCCTTTTTCTCACTGTAGTGCAATATCAGAGTTGGTATATATAATTTGCAGGCGGTGTAGCGGGTACGGGGGGGCTTGCCCACATGCAAAAACATAAAATAAGGTAGATTTTTGTGTTTTTTTTTTTTTTTTTGATGTTTGAGTTTTCAGAAACTCAATCATATGTTCCCAACCACAATAATTTCAAGTTTCTGAAAACTCAGTCATTTGCTAGGGATCCAATAATACTACAAAATGTTATAGTTATAATTATCGATGCCACGTCTTGCAATGTCTCTTGTGTATAAATGTACTGCATGTGATGTTAATTGTATTTTTGCCATGCCCTGACTTTTGTCAGTGCTGAAAATTGTATTGATGAATTAGTTTACTTGCCAGTTAGTAAACAATCAAACAATTAAATAAATAACTAATAAATATGCCTTCCAACTGTTAGGAAACACATACATTTGATCATGCTGTGAATCCCCATGCATAGTAACACTGCTGTGCTATTAACTGCAACATACTCATTCCTGATTTGACGGTTATATTTGAAAATGTATTTTTACTGTTTTAGGGCCGTATTGAGATGTGGGTTGACATGTTCCCAATGGATATGCCAGCACCTGGAGCAGCCATTGATATTTCTCCTCGAAAGCCAAAAAGGTATACTAATGAATGTAATTTTTAATTGAATTATTATCAACGCAGTAGCTGAGTCCATGCAGGAAAGCCCCATACAGCTAGACCTGTAGCCACAGCTTGCCCACAAAATGTTCACGCATGAAGCCATCAGTGTAAGTAGGGCCATTTACCCCAGTGAAATAACAGTAAGGAGAAGAAAACAACAACCTAGCTGTCTTATGGGAAATAAGATAGTGGAATGGACTACTTAAACAACTCAGGAAGAAATCAGAGATACTTGACATTTCTTCCCTTTCAGGGAATTATAAACTGATATTCAACTATGGTGGTTTTATTCTGGAAGCAGAAGCTTTATCATATCTCTTTAATGCAGAGGCATAGACCTCCATCTGTGACAGCACAAGAATAAAATCTGCAGGAGTCTGAGGTATTTGTGATGCTCATGACTCAAAATGAGCAAAACATTGACACCTGTGGATTGAACCCACGTGCTTATTATGTTAACTGTGGCACTTAAGACCGTGGGTCAGAAGCTGAGCTAGCTGGAGGAAGAAGACACAGGCACCCAAGGGCTGAAGTTATTTATCTTTTGGCAGATGATACAGATGTGCCCCTAGAAGAGATAAAAAGCTGCCTGTTGATTCCAACTAGTTTGGCTTCAGTGCTCATTCAAGAACATCCTGCTCCTAACAAGTGTTCATACTGAATCTGCGGGGCAGCAACAAAAAACACAGTCTCTCTCTTTCTTCTTTGCCTTAATTTGTTTGATTCTTTGGAGGCCAGCCCAGTCTGTTGCCTTGTCTTTTTATGCCCTTTCCACACTGTATTTCAAACTGAGTTGGTATATATAATTAACAGGGGCTGTGTGAGGTCCATATTTAAAGGGTTTACTGTTGTTTTTTTTTTTTAATCATCTGGTGATGGACAAGTTGTGCTCAATTATTTGTCATTTCATATTGCGATTTTGTTTTTAATTAATGTACATATATGTATGTCAAACGGCTCATTTTTTGGGAGATGGGCTATCCCTTCTGGTAGTCTTTGCCCTTATCCTGTCTAACAGATACATTAATTTCTCTCCAACGTAAGCAACAGAATTCTGATATATTCCTCTTGGCAGGTGATCCTTCACTCTGCAGAAGAATATCAGCCTTACAGCACCCCCAAGTGAGTTTTGGTGTGAATGAGGGAAGAGGTCATCATATTGCAGTCCTACCGAAGGGTTTTGGTTTGAAATGGGAAGGGATCCCTAAATAGGTGAAGCACATATGACATCATGCACATCACCATGTGTCACCAGCTGCAGCCCCTCTATTGTTGAGTGATTGGCAGCTTGCTTTGTATCACCCCAGTCTCCCATGGGGAGTGCCTGATCACAGGAAGAAAAAACAGTATTTCCCCTTAAAATTACTGAGGTGACATATGCCACTTATTCCCACCCCCGCTCCTTCACTGTCTGAGCCATTAATCAAACTTGGGTCATCTGAGTCACAGATAGGGCTCTTTCTCAGTGCAACATAGAGATGCAGTTAAAGCTCTATCCCACTATGACATACAGTGTCAGTTAGTACTCTATCCCACTACTACATAGACCTGCAGTTAGGGCTCTATCCAATTATGACAGAACTGTAGTTAGGACTCTATCCCACTACTACATAGACTTGCAGTTAGGGCTTTATCCCACTACACCATAGACCTGTAGTTAGGGTTCTAGCCCACTAAGACATAGAGTTGCAGTTAAGGCTCTATCCCACTATGACATAGAGGTCAGTTAGTACTCTATCCCACTACTACATAGACCTGCAGTTAGGGCTGTATCCAGTTATGACAGAACTGTAGTTAGGATTCTATCCCACTACTACATAGACCTGCAGTTAGGGCTCTATCCCACTACTACATAGACCTGCAGTTAGGCTCTATCCAATTATGACAGAACTGTAGTTAGGATTCTATCCTAATACAACACAGACCTGCAGTTAGGGTTCTATCCCACTAAGACATAGAGCTGCAGTTCGGGCTGTAACCCATTATTACCTAGAGCTGCAGTTAGAGCTCTGTCCAACTATGACATAGAGCTACAGTTAGTGCTTTGTCTGACTATGACATAGAGCTGCAGTTAGGACTCTATACCACTACTACATAGACCAGCAATTAGGGCTGTATCCCACTATGACACAGAGTTGCAGATAGGGCTCTATCCCACTGCAACAGAGAGCTGCAGTTAGGGCTCTATCCTACTATGACATAGAGCTGCAGTTAGGACTCTATCCCACTACTACACAGACCAGCAATTAGGGCTGTATCCCACTATGACACAGAGTTGCAGCTAGGGCTCTATCCCACTGCAACAGAGAGCTGCAGTTAGGGCTCTATCCTACTATGACATAGAGCTGCAGTTAAGACTCTATCCCACTATGACATAGAGCTGCAGTTAGGACTCTATCCCACTAATACATAGACCAGCAGTTAGGGCTGTATCCCACTATGACACAGAACTGCAGTTAGGGCTCTATCCTACTATGACATAGATCTGGAAACAGCTCAGTTTTTCTCACAATTTTTTTTCTAGATTCTCTGAACTCTGGTCTGAGGTATATATTTTAACCAATTTTCAAGAATATAAAAAACAACATTGAACCTAAACACAGACTAGTGTAAACGTATTTCTTTTAAAATCACAGTGGAGAAATATAATCTTTTTTTATTTATATATGGTCGCTACCACAAAACCACACTCATCTGCAGTTTTCATTTTGAAACATATAGGTGAGCACAGCTCGGCATGGAAAACCTTTTTTCACCTAAAATGACACCGATGGGTTGTTAACTGTGTACAATCTTTTTTTCAAGATGAATTACTTAATGTTGTATTAAATTAACAATAAATCTATTTTCTCTGCCAGTCTTATGTGAGGAGGTCAGTGTTCTGGGCAAGACCAGGACGAAGAGGTAGAACATTTTTTTCATCATTAGATATAAAGAAAACTAAAAGAGCTGATCTGATTCAGTGTAGTTGTTCCTGCCTTCACCCACCCTGGAGATGACCCATTTTCCAGAGATGCAGAAGCCTCTGAATTGATTTAATGGGGAATAGAGGTATTCCACTGGAGGGTAGATGTGGGAGTGGAGCAAAACTTAATTTTTGGTTGTGACATTCTTTGGTCATGTTCCATTCTGACAGACTGTTCACTAAGATGGCCCCTGATTTTCTAATCTTTTGATCATTAACCAAGGACATTTTTTTTCCTATTCATTTTTGCCCATGTGTCTCCCAACCATCAAGGCTCCCCTAACTTGACCTGTGGCCAGGGTTGCTTGTGTCCTCGCAGGCATCCTGACTGAAGATATTTGAATGAGACCTCTCCATGCTGGGGCAGAGAGATGAACACTAAAATTTATTTTAATTTTGCTGGACCTGATGTGTTAGTATACTACTAGGAGAAGTAAAAGTGTAACAAGGATGTGGCCTTTGCAGCATACACACCATGCCTAATGGTGCTCTGCCTGTTTTTACACCACCATGTGCAAAGAGTGCCACTTGAGAATGAAGTTTTTCAAGCCAAGACTTTTTCACTGAGAGTCAAGTCACAGCATATTCAAGAGTCTGTTTTAGCTTTATGATCCAAATTAAAAGATGAGCCCAGGTTACTTCACATTTTTTGTTATGATGAAACTTTATATTTCTTAATATTAAAGCAAATAGTTTTGCTGAGCTAAATGGTTGTTTGACCTTATCTGGCTTGGCTTGCATCTTGATGGTAAATTACAAAAGGGGGTGAGCCAAGAGCTGGACCAGCTCTAATGCCTAAAGCCAGTTTGACCATTCTCTGGTTTGTCTGTTTCTGTATCAGCTTTGTCCTTCCTGAGTGGGAATGTAAAACAACCTCAGGAAAAGCATGTAAGCTAAATCCTCCTGAAATTAATTTGGAATTGTCTTGGTGTGTAAGGTACACTAACTACCAGATTGTACAATTGGTACTTTTCTTGGGAGCACCAATTTATGTAAGAAAACTAGATATAGTAGCCCATGAATAAAAGACAAAAGTAGCATTGATCATTGAAATTGCCATACCCAGTGATTACAGTGTCATGCACAGAAAGGCACAAAATCATAAAACACCAGGATTTGCAAGTAGAAATGAGGGCAGTATAGGGAAGAAATATACTCAGACAGTTACAATAGCAGTAGAAGGAGCAACGGGAGTAATAAAATAGAATTTGCAATACATGTAACCCAGTATGAAGCACAGAAGGAGGCAATTCTGGTCACATTGCAGATGCTGAGAAGAGCACTGTTGATTAACATCAAAAGACCAAAACAATAATAATTTCATATCCTGATGTAGGAGTGAGGTCCAATCACAACATGGTATTATAAACCCAAAACACTTGGAGAAATTAAACTCCCACTTCCAATATTGTATCGCCTTACTGATTATAATAACAACAAGGAAGTTATCACACTATCTTCTACCAGCATATCCAAAGATAGAAACTGTTTCCTGCATCTTGAAATTTTTCAGTTTGCAGCTTTGGCAGATATCATTGGTCGCTGAAAATGTTTGGAAAATTCTGTGGTTTCCAGTATGAAAACAAAGAGCTCAGACAAACCATTTTGGTAAGAATAATAAGCCATAATATGTTTTTTGAATGTTATGAATATGTAACACTTTCTGAATCCTGTGTTTTACTCATCTGTGTGAACGAATTTTAAAGTTCTGAGAGCCAGTCACATGTAGCACAGTCATGTTTCTAGAATGACAGTACAGGTAGTTCATGCCCAAAAAAACATAAGTTTTGGGCATTTTGCTACAAGCACCTTGTCCTAATGCATGGTAGAGTAAATCTGTCTTGCAAAGAAGGTAAGTGCATCCTAACTATAACCTTTCTGTCTACATTGAGATTGTTATTCTAGGACAGCATTGTAATACCACAAATAAATGTATTTTACCTTAAAATTAGTACTTATTCTGTTGGCAGTTTTAAAGCAGCACACCTTGCATTAAAAGAACTTATATCGGATGCATGCAAGAAGTTAATGAGGAAGCAGAGCTGATCATTTTAATGGATAAGGTCATTTTTTTTCTTGTCAGATTTCTAATGACTATCAAGTATTTTTCAAAAGTTCAATAAAGCCAAATTTGGTGTTACTTCGGCTGTAGGATCCAGTGCAATTCCAAGCAATGAGTTCTACATATTTAAAGATAAGGCTGGATTGTTTCATGTCATATTACATCCAGAAGTGACACAGTACACAGGTATTGTTCCATAACATAAACAGATATGCAGACTCAGCAGTTTTATCTCCAATAATATTCTGCTTCCATAAAAGATTTAAAAAGAGGATTTTAACAAAAGTTTTCCATGGCTGTTATTCATAGCTGTTATTTTATATAAAGCTATCCATGCAGAAATCTAAATGTCTCACGTGGTAATATTATTTGTCTGTGCTCCAATGTAAAATGTCTGTGCAAAGAAATCCATCGTGAAAGAGGAGCTCCAGAGTTCATATAGAATTATGACTAAAATATTACATAAGTTCTGGGAATGTATTATTCAAACTAAAAGATTTAGTTAGATTAGTTTATACTCCCTGTATAGCAGTATTAGAGATTTTTATAATTTAAATGCTTTAAATTATACACTTCCTGCCATTGCTGTTTCACAAAAACTAAACCTAAAAATGCACTGCATTCCGACATGAGTACATTAATGTAAGCCAAGAAGACTATATGTTAATATATATATATATATATATATATATATATATATATATATATATATATATATATATATGTATGTATACACTGCAAAATGTCCCTTTTCAACCATGATCTGAACCACAGGGACGATAGTAACTTAACAGCGTAGACTTTAGTACAACTAGAAACTTCTTCTCATGGAAGCATATACTGCTGACATTACTGCAGGAATTCTATCTTGAATTACCTAGGCTGGAAGAAATGAATATTATTAAATATCTGCAAAATCTATTAATATATAAAAAGTATGAGAAAAAAACATTGTCCCAGTTTTGTGGTTTGATTTTTTTTTTGTCCTTTTGTTGAAAAATGCTGTCTGTGTAACAGATTCTGTCTCTAGAACATCATATATATAGTTATTTCTGTTTTCTTTTCAAATGTTGTGCTCACAATTAATGCTTTAACAATTCCAGCAATATGAACATATTTTGTACAAATCTCTTGAACCTTGACAACCCATTTTTAATGAAAATGCTGCCTATTGTCTTTTGTTTTCTAATATCCTACAATTTTGTGATGATTCAAAAAAGAAGAGGAAACAGTCTGAAAACACATAGTGGAGTTTTTGGGTATGGAGTGGAATGCAAGAAACTTTTTTTTTTCAGAAAGGGGTAGTGGATAATTAGAACAGCCATTTTAATGAAGTTGCCAGAAGAAAAAAAGTGAAGAAATGTAATCATATTTGAGTCGTTAGGCAGTTCCCACATGAAAGTGATGAATTAAGTACTGCTTAAGTATGATCTATAGCTTTTCCTACAGGTAAGAAAATGAGCAGACTAGATAAGCCAGGCCATATTTTTATTTACCACACAAGTTTATCTTTCTGTAATTACTGAATAAAGGGAAGTCAATAAAAAGTGAGTTTCTACTTTAATTCATGAGGCTTATAGTAAAAATCCAATAATCATAATAATTTATCTCCAGATGTGATTGCTTATAGCAGTACTTAAAGATATGAGGAAATGCCTAACTACATTTATTGAGCATTCTTCAGACTATAACAATTGTATATTTAAGAAAATAACATATTTCCTTACAAAAGTATGAGATGCATAAACATGACTTATTTTTAAAAAAATCACTAGACTTTTGCAAGACCGACAACAGCTGGAAGGGCATTTGTTTTGAATCATTGTCACTTATCGAAACCATTACACCTCATTAAATTAGGTCGTTCTGTCTGATTGCTCAGCTTCATGGCATGTTACTTATTATTATGATTTATTGGATGCCTTAGGGACAACAGTATCAACGATAAGACAAAGAGGTTACTGACAAGTGATCCTTCACCTGAAGTAAAAAGACAGTTTTAAATATTGAGGATGTCCTTGCCTTGCACCTTACATTATTTTGCTTCCTCCTTGCCAGATACGAGCTTAGAGTGATAATTTGGAATACAGATGAGGTAATTCTGGAAGATGATGATTACTTCACAGGAGAGAAATCTAGTGACATTTTTGTGAGGGGGTATGTACTGCATGTTAAACTCCATGTCAACTGTGACTGTGTCTTGTCTTAATAATCTTTTTTTGTTGCTTTGTCACCATTTAGCTATGAGCTACGTGTAATTATTTGGAACACTGATGACGTAATTCTAGAAGATGATGCTTTCATGACAGGAGAGAAGATGTCTGACATCTATGTCAGGGGGTAATGATATTGCTGCACGGCCCATTCCCCTCTCACCAACTCCTTTTATACTTTTTATACCCTCTCTGCCCAGAGACCATGTTGCACATGTGGTACCACTTAACTCCTCCTGCTAGCCAGTGCACTGCATTATTTATAGTAACCATACCAATCAAATTTATGCATTCTGCAGACTTTTTTTTATTTGAAATCATCTTCAGAACTAGAAACTGAAAACATTCATCAACTTCTTTAGGGAAGTTACAAGTGGTAGGAACATAAGCAATTAAAGAAGTTTGTTGAGAAGTTTTTTTTTTTTTTTTTTTGCCAGGGGGAATATTACTATTCTAGATCCTGAGGTTAGGGGAAGGGTTGGCATAATGGCTAAGACCTCACAGACATAAGGTTCAAGGTTTTATTCCAACCTCCGCTTATTGGCTAGGCTTCTAATAGCCTATAGACTGCTAGCCTAGTAATTACCTGTGAACCAATAACATGAAATTATTGAAGCTGTAGGCACTGATCTCTACTTACTCTGAGTTATTATAACCTTTTAATAATATATATCATTAGGATGGCCCTGCATGAAGCCTGCAGAAGATAAGATTTGCATTGAAAGACTCAGATATTGCTATCTCTAACATTTTCTGCTTGTTATAAGAGTACTACAAGCAGCAGAGTGGAAAAAGAGTGACTTTCAACAGATTTAAGTATATTTTTCTGTGCATTTTCTCCTGCTACTGCTAGGCTTGCCGAAAAGCGATTTCTAGCTACTCAGAGCTTTAAAAACTCCTTGCTGCATACTAAAAACTGTTTTTTTTACTGTTAGTATTTTATAAGTTGTTTTAAAGTTGTTTTTGTGCTGTTTAACTGTTGTAGGCTACACACTAAAGTGCGCTAGCCTGATATAAGCACTTAAAGTGTTTTTGTGAATTTCCTTGTTTCTCTGCCAAAAAAAAAAAAAAAAGAAAAAATTTTCCGCATTCCCGCCTTTCCTAAGCTAGTCTAGTCCAGTTTTCAGGTTTTGCTGAATTCAGGACTGTGGTATAAGTTCTTGTGTTGCCCACATCCTTACTTGGATAGGAGGAAGCTTCTCTGTTCACCAGTGAGAGTGGGGAGCTTTGAGCAGCCTATCTGTCCCTGGAGGAGTGGTCACAGCCCAGCAACGCGTTATTTATTGGCTGTTTTGGGCTAATTCTTAGCTCTTTCATCTCCCTGCCTTAAAACCCCATTTGCGTAATTTTGCACATCGCGCAGCATCATGCAACATCGCGCAGCGCAGTTTAAGCTGTTTTAAACGATTCCCAGCTCCACAAAGTCTGCTCTTCAATTTTTCCCTTAGATCTAATCTAACTCTTAAAGTAAGCACTCTACCTCCCTTCTACAGCCCAGCACTTGCTCAAATACCTGAGTAAGCACTAACAAACTATAGCACTACACCCTCTTTTACTACCCAGAAGTACAAGGCTCCCTATTTTTCCATTCCGGACAATCAATAAATCAGTTTTTTAACTATCCAGGCATGTCCAAAGTGCAGTTTCAAGAATACTCTCCAGTCCAGCTGGTGAAGCTGGGAATCTTGAGGCAATGTTACAATTGCCTTATGTACACATACAACCCTCTCCTCCTTCCAACAAACTCAAATGTATGTGAGAGATGCAACTATACAGCCAAACTGGAGGCCGAGCTCTCTCAAACCAAGACTGGCACAGTCAGTCAAGAGGAGAAGGAAACCACTCGCACCACACAACCAGTCTCACATAGACCAATCGCATCAGCAAACATGACACATAAACTCACAAAAACGTACTCGGAGGCTCTAAATAAAAATCTGCCAAAGCAGCAGAGAACTCCAAAGCAGACATCCAAGCAACCACTACCCCACAACAACTTTCACATATCACATACTTCACAAAGTTAGTGTGCCACACAGAAGCAGCCCTTAAGGCTAAATAATGCACCTAATACACTAGTAATAGGAGACTCTATTGTCAGGCACACTGATGTCCTGCTCACCAGACTGAACAAGGAGAAGGTCACTGTAAGCTGCCTGTCGGGTGCCAGGATCCACCACATAACACAAGCACTCAGGTCACTCCACAGCAGGTACAGATATGACTCTGTCATTGTCCATGTTGGCGTGAATGACCTGAGATGTACCTCTCTGGACTACATGAAAAGAGACATAGAGGAGCTCTCTGATCATGTAGCCCAGGCTGGTATGACCCTGACCCTGAGTAGCATCTTGCCCTCACCAAGAATGATGCCACAGTATAAAGACAAAATGATCAATTTTAACAATTGGCTAAGCTATTGGTGTCATTCAAAGGGGATCCATTGTCTTTCAGCCTGGGATTTCATACTCGACAAGCCACGTTGCTTCGCCAGGGACGGCTTGCACCTGTCACCCTTAGGTTTTCAAATACTGGCTAAGGCTCTTGCCACCCCCATAGTGCCTTTTTTATGCAAGGCTCAAAAGACAAACCCACCTCCAAAGACAATACCAGAAATAAAAAACTAAGGGTAATGCTACTCAACACCAGAAGTCTAAACCTCAATATGCAAGCACTCGAGGCATTCTTCAGTATGGAGAAAATTGATATCTGTGCAGTAACAGAAACGTGGTTCAAGGCTCCAGAGAGCACCCCAGCACTACCAGGATTCAACTCATACCATACTTTTCGGCCCCAGAACTCGGACCGAAATACTAAAGGCGGGGGAGTATCCATCTTCATCAAGGATACACACACCTCCAGGTTAGTGGCACTGCATGAAGCAGCGGAAACCATCCATGTGCAACTAACAGTAGGTAAAACTGCTTTTCAGTTTGTAGCCTGCTAAAGATCACCCACCTTCTCTCAGAACCCCCACTTGGCATTCCTGAGAACATTGGAGAATATGAAGGTCTCACCGAACACCATGATATTGGGGGATTTCAACTATCCAAACATTGACTGGGAAAACTACTCAAGTCCCAACTTCTTTGCCCAGTGGTTCCTGGAATTTATAAACTCAAATGCCATGGAACAACTGGTCACCACTCCCACAAGAGGGGACAACATATTGGACCAGGTCATCACCAACATGGGGGGATCATTGTTCCACACCAGAAGTAAACCCCTCGTTGGTAAGATCAGACCACAAACTAATCATAATGGACATCCACATCTTGACCCCACCCCCAACCAAGGAAACCACTGTGAAAAATCTCTCAAAAGCAAACTTCACACTTCTCAAGACCAAGGTGGAAAGTTTCAAAGCCCCAGGGCAAATGGAAAATGCTATCCAAACCGCAGAATCCTTTACAAATGCACTCTATGTGCACCTACATGAATGCATGGATCATGCCATCCCAAGTAAAACCAAGACTTACTCCTCCAAAAACATGAGACCAGTCTGGTGGACCCCGGCCATGAATAAGCTCTACAAAAGAAGGAGGAAGCTATTAAATGATAGGGCAAAATCTCAAAAAGGGAGGGCATCCCTGATCAGTATTAGCAAGAAACTTCGCTCAATCATAAAATCATCAAAGGCTAACTTCGAAAGAAAAATCGCCAAAGACTCTAAAGATAATCACAAGGCATTCTTTAGCTACATCAAGAATCTGGGTGGCAACTCTCATATCTGCTCTGAGCTGGTGCAAAATGGCACAAAATATACTGAACCCAATGACATTGCCAACTTCCAGGCGGACAGGTTTAGTGCAAACTTTACCCCCCCCCCCAAAAGGGCCTGCGTCTATCCCAGAAGAATGCAGTCCCCCAGTCATCACAGACACACAGGTGAAAGCAGCCCTTTCCAAAGTAAAAAACACAGCATCAATGGGACCAGATGGTATCCCGGGCTGCATCTGACATGAGCTCAAAAAAGAACAAAACCCTCACATAAACTCACTGTTCCAACTCAGCCTTACCACAGGTTATGTACCCAAAGAATGGCATACAGCAACAGTAATCCCACTCCACAAATGTGGTGCCACAACGGATCCCGGGAACTATCGCCCCATAAGCCTGACTAGCCTGGTCTGCAAGGCTATGGAGTGCATCATCATGGATCTCATAAACAAAGACATTGGGAACCTCCAGACACTGGACTCTACCCAATTCGGCTTTGTTAAAGGCAGATCTTGCCTCCTAAACCTAGTTGACTTTTTTGAAATAGCTACCAAAGCCATAGATAAAGGAAAGGTAGTCCACACAGCCTACCTGGACTTTGCAAAGGCCTTCGACACAATACTCCACTCTGGCATCATAAATAAGCTTACCAGCTTAAATATCAAACCATATGTCACAAGATGGGTTGCAAACTGGCTCAGGGATAGAACTCACATGGTCAGAATTGTGGGTGCCATGTCCGACTCTAAACTGGTTACAAGTGGTGTCCCACAGGGCTCAGTCCTGGGACCCCTCTTGTTTGGTATATACTTCTCTGAGGTACAGTCTAGCATGGGAGGACTTGACTGACCAAGTTCGAAGATGATTGCAAGCTGGGAGCCATAATCGACTCTCCAGCTGACACAAGCATCCTCCAGAAGGGTCTTACAGAAGCGGATACCTGGTGTCAAAACAATGGCCTCAAGCTAAATGCCATAAAGTGCATAGTCATCCCTTTTGGGAAAAACAAAGTGCCCACAAACTACCACACAGGAGGTAATCCACTAAGTATGGAGGAAGTAATTAGGGATCTGGGGACCCAAGTAGATAGTAACCTCTCCTTTGACAATCACATTGCCAAAGTGGTTAGAAAAACCTTCTATATAGCTCACCTAATCACAAAAGGGTTCACATCTAGATCAAGAGAGGTCATTGTGCCCCTCTACTCATCGCTCATCAGGCCCTTAATTGAGTACAATGCCCCATTTGGGATGTATCTTACCCGACACCTGCAACAGCTGGAGAGACCTCAAAAGTACCTCACCAAGAGGATCGTGGGCCTCAAACAGATGCCCTATGCTACTCGACTAAAGAAACTCCAGCTCTACTCAGTTGCTTACCACCTACTCAGAGGCGATCTCTGCCTGACATACAAGGCCATGTCTAACCCGGAATTGATGGACATGCTCCACCTCAAGAAAGCCAAATCCATTAGAGCTACACACTCCATGGATTTAAACCTCAGCACAACAATAAATAGGACATGCTGGAGGGATAGATTCATATCCCAGAGGCTTCCCTTGCTCTGGAATAGAATCCCGGTTCATGTTAGGCAGAGTCCCGTCGTTGACCCTTTTCAAGAGAAATCTTGATGAGTAGATGGGAGATTGTAAATTTACTCCTGGGATCACTTCTATGGCCCTGCTGGATAGAGGCTCAGGAATCTAGTCTAAAAGGGTCGTGAAAGCCATCACATTCTGGCTAAGCTTATAAATACCCTAGGGCAGATAGCCTAGTACATACCTATGAACCTATAAACAAGCATGACATTCCACAGTCTGTCACTGATTCCAGCAGTAAAATTTTTGTATTGTCCATCTGTATAATTAAACAGTCTATTTCAGCTGTCCATTTACTGAGGGAATTACCTGGGGATTCTTATTCACCTCTTTGACAATAAAGAACACTGAATTATAAAAGTTTTATATGCAGTACAAACCAGTTATTTTCTGCTTCATTCTTTACCATTATCAGATGTGTCTCAGTGTATTCTGTCTGGTTATTTTATGTTCTATGACTGTTTTACATGCCATGCCCCTGTCAAAACAAAGTAGACTATGACAATGTTGTGTTCGCTGTTTTTGTTATAGGTTCATAGGTTCATAGGTAGGTACTAGGCTATTGGCCCTAGGGCCTACATAAGCCTAGGCAAAGGGTACCCTGGCTTTTGCCACCCAAGAAAATTATTTTCCTGTGTCACTGTCGAGCAGAGCCATAGAAGTGATCCCCGGGGTGAATTTCCTATCTCCCATCCAATTATCAAGATTTTTCTTGAAGAGTGCTGATGAGGAGCTTTGATTGTTATAGATAGGTAGTTTGTTCCAGAGTATGAGAAGTCTCTGGGACAGGAATCTATCCCTCCAGCATGTTCTGTTTATTGTGGTGACAAGGTTTAGGTCCCTAGAGCATGTAGCTTGGAAGGATTGGGGTTTCTTTAAGTGGAGCATGTCCAAAAGCTCTGGGTTTGACATAGCTTTGTGTGTTAGGCAGAGATCACCTCTGAGAAGGTGATATATGCGATGGAGTAAAGCTGCAGTGTTTTGAGACAGTCTGCATGGGGCATCTGTTTGAGGCCGGTAATCCTCTTTGTGAGGTATTTCTGTGGCCTTTCCAGTTGTTGTAGATGTCTTGTGAGGTACATACCAAAAGGGGTGTTGTACTCTATAATGGGTCTAATGAGTGACGAGTAGAGGGGAACAATGACCTCTTTTTTCCTGGATGAGAAACCTTTTGTGATGAGATGTGCCACATAGAAGGATTTCCTGACTACTGTGGTGATGTGATTATCAAAGGAGAGACTACTGTTCACCTGTGTCCCAAGGTCTCTTATCACACTTTCGGTGTTAAGTAGACCACCGCCTATGTGGTAGTTAATGGGTACAGAGTTTTTACCAAAAGGGATGACAATGCACATTTTGGCATTGAACTTGAGGCCATGGCTTTGACACCAGGCATCTGACTCAGTGAGGCCCTTTTGTAGGATGTCCACATCTTTTGGAGTTTTGATTATGGCTCCTAGTTTGCAGTCATCTGCGAACTTCATTAACCAAAGACCTTCTGTGTTAGCCTGTACTTCAGAGAACTAGATACCAAACAGGAGAGAACCCAGGACTGAACCCTGTGGTACTCCACTTCTCAGTGGTCTGAAGCTGGATTTGGAGTCTACTACTTTCACAGTGTGGGTTCTGTCAGTGAGCCAGTTGGCAACCCATCTTGTGACATAGGGATTTATACCTAGTTTCGTGAGTTTATCTATAATTCCAGAGTGGGGGATAGTGTTGAAAGCCTTGGCGAGGTCTAGATAGGCTGTGTGAACCACCTTACCCTCATCTACGGCTTTGGTGACTGCTTCAAAGAAGTCTATCAGGTTTAAGAGACATGATCTGCCTTTTACAAACCCGAACTGGGTGGGGTCCAGAGTTTGGAGATTATCAATGTCATTGCTTATAAATTCCATGATGATACGTTCCATAGCCTTGCAGACCAGGCTCGTCAGGCAATGGGGCAGTAGTTTCTGGGGTCCATGGTGGCTCCCCATTTGTACAGTGGGATAACCATCACTGTGTGCCATTCACTGGGCACATAGCCTGAGGTGAGGCTATGATTGAACATGGTATTTAGGTGGGGTGTCAGTTCGTTCTGTAGTTCATGTAGAACGCAGCCTGGGATGTTGTCAGGTCCCATGGATGCTGTGTTCTTAGCTTTGGACAGTGTCTTTTTTACCTGTGCAGCTGTGATTACAGGAACTTTGCATTTTTACGGTATAAAGATGGGCCCTTTAGGGAATGAGGGGGAGGGGGGTAAAGTTAGCACTGAACCTATCTGCCAGGATGTTGGCAATATCAGTTGGTTCTGTATATTTAGTGCCATTGTGCTGTAACTCAGAGCAAATCTGAGTGTTGCCATTGAGATTCGTGACATAGCTATAGAATGCTTTGTGGTTGTCTTTAGAGTCAGTGGTGATTTTGTTTTTGTAACTAGCTTTGGAGGATTTTATGAGGGATCTCAGCTTCTTTCTGAGGCTGACCAGGGAGTTCCTCCAATCATTGGATTTTTCTCTTTTTTGCAACAGTTTCTTTCTTCTGTTGTAGCGTTTGTATAGCATCTTGGTTCTGTTAGGGATTGCACGATCCATGCACTCGTGTAAGTGCTTATAAAGCGCATTTGTATAAGATTCAGCAGTCATACCTCTATTGTCCATCAGCATGGGTGTCGTGAAGTTTGCCACTTCTGTCTTAAGAAGAGTGAAGTTGGCTTTGGAGAAATTTTTTATGGTGGTTTCCGTAATGGGGGGTGGGGAGGAATGTGGATGTCTAGGGTGATTAGCTTGTGGTCGGATCTGACCAACGAGGAATTGACCTCTGGTGTGGAGCACTGGTTGCCCATGTTGGTAATAACCAGGTCTAGGATATTGCTGCCCCTGATAGGGGTGTGGATAAGTTGATCCAAGGCATTGAAATTTATGAATTCCAGAAAACGTTGTGCACAAGAGTTGGTACATAAGTTGCTTTCCCAGTTAATGGTGGGGTAGTTGAAATTGCCCATTATTAGGGTGTTAGGTTGTACCCTAATATTTTCCAGTGTATCAAGAAATGAGGAGAGGGAATCCTGGGGCATGGTGGGGGATATGTAGCAAGCTACAATTTGGATTGCGGTCTTTCCCAGAGTTAGTTGCACTTGGATAATCTCAGATGCATTATGCTGCGCAACTGGCCTGGAGGTGTGGATATCCTTAATGAATATGGACACACCTCCACCTTTAGTGTTTCGGTCCAGGTTAGGTGGCTGAAAGGTGTGGTATGACTTATAGCCTGGTAATGCAGGGGTACTCTCTGGAGCCTTGAACCAGGTCTCTGTCACTGCACAGATGTCAATGTTCTCCATTTTAAGGAGTGCCTCGAGTGAGTGCATTTTGATTTTTAGACTTCTAGCATTGAGTAGCAATACCCTCAGGTTCTGCTTGCTTGTACCTGTTATGGTGGTGAATTTGTCATTTGAACCTTGCCTAAAAAGGCACTATAGGGGTGGCTAGAGCCTTAGCCAGTATCCGGAATCCCAGGGAAGACAGGTGCAGGCCATCTCTGGCAAAGCATCGTGGTTTGTCGATCATGTCATCCCAGGCAGACAGATACTGGATCCCCTTAGAATGACACCAGAAGCTTAGCCAGTTGTTGAATTCAATAATTTTGCCCTTGTACTGTGGTATCTTTCTGGGTGATGGCAGGATGCTACTCAGGGCTAGGGTCATACCTTCCTGGGCTACAAGATCGGACAGCTCCTACATGTCCCTTTTCATGTAGTCCAGGGAGGTACGTCTCAGGTCATTCACACCAACATGGACAATGACAGAGTCATATTTGTACTTGTTGTGGAGTGACCTGAGGGCATGCGTTATGTGGAGGATCCTGGCACCTGACAGGCAGCTGACAGTAACTTTCTCCTTGTTTAGCCTGGTGAGTGGAACATCAATGTGCCTGACTATAGAGTCACCGTTATGCGTTATGGGCTGTGGTTGAGTGGCACACTGAGTTTGTGGGCTATGTGTCATTTGGGTTGTATTGGGGGGGGGGTGGTTGCTTGTGTTTCTGCTTTGGAGATCCCTGTTGCTTGGGCAGGTTTTTACTGAGAGCATCCGCGAATGTTGGTGTGTGTTTTGTGTTTCTATGTGTTTCTTTTGATGGTGTAGGTTTTGAGGGACTATGTGATGAGTGCGGTGTGGTGCAAGTGTTTACCTTCTCCTCTTGACTGTCTAGTCCAGTCTTGGGTGAAGACAGCTTTGCTTCCAGTTTGGCTATATAAGTGCATCTCTCACAGGTTGTAGTGTTGGGTGGTAGGAGGAGAGGGTTGTCTCTGTACATGAGGCAATTGCTGCATGGCCCCAAGATGCCCAGATTCATCAGTTAGACAGGAGAAAACACCGGGAGCTGACCCTGAGACATGCCTGTATAGGTGCTTATTTGCCAAGTACTAGAAACTGTTTTCCTCTAGGCAAGTGAAGAAAGATGAGTGCTGTAGTAATTTGTAGCTTATTTAGTGCTTACAACGAGTTCTGAACAAGTGTTGAGCTCAAAGAAACAGACGAGTGCTGAAACTAAAAAACTGGCTAGTTCTAAGACACAAAATTAAGCTAAAAGGCTTCCCTCCAATACAGAAAGACTTGGGGGCTCAGAAGCCCACAAACAGTCCTGGACACAGCAAATCTATATCCAGACTAGACTACCCACAAGAAAGGCAGGAAACAAGCTTAGAACATTTTTTTTTTTAGTGGAAAGAGAGAAAGAAGGAGCATAAACTAAGTGGAGTGGACTTCTTTATCTTTATGAAAAAGCTTTCTTTTTTACTGTGGGTTTCTAAATGCAAGTAAAAACATATAAATTCAACATAACCAAGGTTTACTTTTCAAAATACAGAGAAACAAAGTCGCAGCCTTGGCACTGACAGTTTCCAAATATGAATAAGATAATGTCACCCGTATCCACTTCCACAAATAGTGTGCTTCTGTCAGTTTGCCAAAAAAAACTCAGCAGTATGCTATAACAGGGATTAGAGCCAGTGATAAGCCAAATCCACCACTGACAGCTCCATAATAATTGGACACATTCTAGCTTCTCAGGTGGAATGTTATTTGAGTCAGTTTCTTTTCCATACATAGTTCTTAAACTGTAGAGGGGAGGGGGAGAAGAACTGTAGCTTTCTGATTTTACTTTAAGTCTGTGCTTCACCTGTGGGAATGGCTCATTATATAAAATGAGTGGCACAAAAACAGAACTTTTCCTGCATTCACATGCTGCCTGTGGAGCTATTTTATGTTAAATTTTCTAGTGGAGCTAGGAGGTCAAATCAGCCAGATAAATGGGGAGAACATTGATGCTACTTAGCTGGTTGCAAGGCTTCTTCCATCGAACATTGTAATGTGTATTGGGGGTTCATTACAAGGGGGTAATGAATATGGATCCCAGATAAGTAGTTCTCTTATTCAGTTTACATTTGTTCACATGGTACATAATTTGGAAGCAGTACAATGTTTTGTCAAGAAAACTATATTACTAAAGACTGGTAATGACAAATTTCATTGGTATGGCACTTGCACGTACTGGTTTATTCACTGCACCCCTATTTATTGCTAGTTGACTTTTTTTTTTGGATGAAAATCCTTTTTCTATTTGGCATGAAAGCATAAAATTTGTATAATGGCATATTCTGCATGAAAACTATAACCATTCTTTAATTCTCCCCACCACCAACTTGATTGGCATGATGCAGTATTCACTGATTTACTATCATTTGTTTCTGGCACTGGATTCTTGACTTTGCATTCATAGTCACTAGCATGAACTAACATATCACTACTTATCTCTGTGCATAAAAAATAATTAAAATAGAATAAGAATGTTTTGGGAAGTAAGATTGTTCTGGAATAATGAAGCAAAAATGAAACTATCTTTCTGGAGTCATATGGGCAACACCCAAATAGTGGCAAATGTGAAATTGCTTGTTTCTTTAGTTCATGCAATAATTCAAAGACTAAGCCAACATGCTGTACACATATAGAGTGTAATAACAAAAGAAGGAGATGTTTATTTACAGTCATTAATTCCTGTGTACAAAATACTTGAACTATGCTGTAAAATGATGATCACTGAAGTAAAAGGCAGTACACTGCATGGAGAGCACAACCTTTTTGAAGACATGTTGCTGTGTCATGTGGAACCAACTTGAACTTAGGCCTGCCAAGTTGTGCATATGTATTGTAGTTAGACTAGGTGTGTGGCAACATGAACCCACACCCAAACACTGTAAGCCTGCTGTACCACTGTCCCATGAATCAGAGATAGATTAGATATAGATATAGATATAAATATATATTTATATATATATATATATATATATATATATATATATATATATAAATAGATATGTAGATATAGATTTATATATATATATATATATATATATATATATATAGATATATAGATATAGATTTATAGATAGATATATAGATATAGATTTATAGATAGATATATAGATATAGATTTATATATGCTAAGCATACTAGGAGGATGATTGCCTTCTAGTGATCGGCTCTTCCCCCCACTCCTGGGAAGGGAAACAATGGTGGTCCATTAAAGTGCATCTCCATTTGAGAGATGGAGACTCCTCAATGCGGTGATGTGTGGTGTTGATGCTGACCACATGGGGGCACAGAATGGGCTGATTGGTGAATGAAGGAATTGATGTTTTGAGAATTAAGAGGACAAAAACAAGAAAAAGAAAAGAAGCAAGGAAATAATTGACTAATATACTATGGTGGTTACAGAATCTTATGGTCTTTGTCTACATCCTGCATGCAAACATTTCTGATATGATTGCAGGTTTTTGCCAGCAAACAAATTACTGTTGACATAATCTCATCAAGTCATTCAAATAGTTTGTCTTTTAGACACACCTGTTTTTTTCTAGGTACCGTAAAATACTCAAATGATGACTACATAGCTTTTATCTGTATACGTGTTCAGTGATCTTGCCTCTCAGATGTTTTGTCTAGCTTTCAGGTGTTTCCTTAATAGGACAGGCCACCAATATAAATGTTACACTGACAAAAAAATGTAACTTAGGTTTCAGAACCAATCCAGCCTTAACTAGAGGAGAAGAAGAAGCCTTGGTTATTTTAGTTGAACAGATGTTTGTTCAGAGATGGGAATGTCATTCTATCTTCATTGGCCATCTTTGTGACATCTGGGGTCGTCTCTTGGGAGAAGCAGTCTGGGTTGTTTGTTTAGGGACAGACTCTGTTTTTTCAACTACTTGTTGTCTTTTTTTAGTTTTTCTTTGTCCCGGTTCCCCCCTTAACAGTGAAACCTCTTGTACCATATTGGCTACTGATTCCACCAGATGTTCTATCTTAGGACACCAGGAGAAGAAGGAGAACGCTAGGGATTGCAGCCATCATCCAGAGAAGGCTAGGAGACCTTTTGCATGTTTATAGTTGAATAGTTCTCACTATTGTCCAGAAGAAATAGTGCAATATCCACTCTACTAGCCCCAGTATGAGTGGGTGTGTCTTTGCACCTGCGATGTCTGCCCAGAGTGCATGCACACGCGATGGGATCATGTTCCCTGAGTAACAAATTTGCAGGAGCTGCAGTTGGTCTTCACACAGATTTTTGTGTCAGGAGTCTGACAACTGCCACCTTCTGAGACAGGCACACCCATAATTCCCATGTCTTCTTGGCTAACTCTCTCAAGGCCCAGAAAATTTAAACTGTGCCATCTGTGGCACAGTCAAGGCTCCATCCCTGCACCTCCCAGAGCAAGCTGGCTGTATACCTGCAATGCCATGCTTCTGATTCTTCTGCTGGAGATATTGTTTCTAAAATTAGATTTGTGTTACTACTATGTGGCTGGAGTTATAATTTGTTTATCAAGTGAATGGAGAGATACAACGGACCTTTACTTCTACAGTACTAATGCATTTAAAATGGCAGTTGCCATACAGCAGAAGACAGTACAGTGGGTAGAAGCTATTTACATCAAAAAAGATAAATGGTATAACAAGTGTAACACAGTAATACAAGCAAACTGCACAAAACAATACATTTTTGTATAAGCAGACAATTTCATTCAAAACAAACTCCTAATGCACATGCAGTGAGCATTGATACCTGGAACCAACTCTCACCATCTCTTGCAATCCAGTCTTACTAGAAAATAAGAATACTTTCTCACATAGCATGAGTAGGCTCTTACAGAATTTAGAGCCAATGCATGAGAAAGTCAACCCTTTTCTGCCATGTAAATGATACTAATTATTGACCTGAGTGTTCTGCCATGACGCAGTACAGTGATGACCAGACGTTTTCATGCTGTCATAACTGCATAAGCTTGCCTGCTGCTAATATCTAGCTTTCAAACACTAAAAGTCATCTTAGCTCCTCAAATTCTAAACAGTTATGTAATTGTCAGAAACCGCTTGGACAAATCTAGTACCATGCAGTTCAATAGCCTAGCAACGCTTGGCTAGGCCTCAGAAAGGGAATCTGCAGCACAAGAACAAAATAAGAGGTAAAAATACCTCCTCTTCCTATCTTAGGGTATGCTGTTAGCAGAAATTCTGTATTTACCTTAAACATCAATATTTTTGTGATGATGATGATGATATTATGATTAGAAAGCCGACTGAATGTAAATGTAGTTGAGACTAATATCATGATAATTGAAAGATGAGACCTGCTCTAGACACAGACCCCGGTATATCTTACAGTCCTGCTATGAGGAACGTTTCACCTTAACTCAGAGCCAAAGATCATGCTAATTGCTTTAGTAAGACAAATCATTTACTAGAAGAAAATAAATAATAATGCTTACAATTAAACCATTCATACATTCATCTGAAATCATCAGATAGGGGTTTGGCTACCACATTGACATTTGAGTGACACCTAGACAGCACTGTGGCATTCCACTGAAGGATATTATCAGGTCCAGTAAGTTTCTTTAGTAGACTGGCTATTAATAATGATGTGATCCAGTTTTGTAGCTGAAAAAAATTCGGGTCTATATTATATAAGCAAATGCACTGAATTGTGAATGCTATATAATCAACCCACAGTCGACGAAAACCCTAAATGTTGAACACACGGATCAGAGATTTTTTTCCCAGGGTAAAAAATTGCTGATCAGTTAAAAAAAAAAAAAAAAAATCAAAACACAAAATTAAGTGGGGGGCCTCGACCCCCACACCTCCCTACTTAAATACTCCGAGATCGTACCACAGTGGAGGAAATGGCAAAGTCCCGAAAACGGCCCAGTGATTTTTTTTTTCCCTAGGAAAAAAATTGCTGTTCCGTGCTCTCAATATTTTGACATTTTGCATAATGACGTTCGACTAAACAGCGTTCACAATTCATTGTGTTCGCTAAAATAATAGGGACCCAAAAATTCTGTCCTTCAATGTACTACATGACTGCTACACTATCTGTACCAATAGCTATATCTGACTATCTGTTTTTGGGCTGTCATCATCCACCCACCCTCACCTGCTACGACAGCTACCTCCATTAACAGAACACAATCAATCAAATGATAGAAGAAATTCTCCTACTTTTTTCCAGTCATGGTAGGAGTCCCACAAGGATTTATCTTGGGCCCACTCCTACTTACCATTTTTATCAAGGACCTCCACATGGCTTGCAAACCACCCTCCATCATATAGTATGCAAATGACTCTACACTCATCTGTACAGCCACAACCCTACAGGACTTACAGGAACACCCTCAAACAGTCATCTCCAACATTGAAACCTAAATACAAAATGTACAACTATTCTTCAATCCCAAGAAAACAAAAGAATACTGTTCACAAGTAAATCCAAGTCAACCTACAACAATACATTTATCATCACTTCAGCTAACATCACTACAGTAGAGGTTATCCAATAAACTTAACTTCTGGATGTAATCATAGATAAAGTCAAGATTTGAGCAACACATCCAGTTAGTCATCAAACGACAAATCAAAACTAAACCTTCTCTACAGAACAATATCTTTCCTAACAGATGCTACAGAAAAACTCTAGCCTCATCCTTATAAAACTCCAGACAGCTAAACAAACTAGACCAATTCTACAATAAAGTGGTAAAGTTCACTGCTAACATACCATTTAGAACTCACCAGTGTGTAGCTCTAAAGCAACTAAACCAGACAGCACTGACCTCCTAACAGGTACACAGTTACAAGTAGCAGACAACATCATCTATCATCCTAGCAAATATCCATCATCACTGCAGAATCTTCTACTCACATATGTCCTACAAAAAAAAATCTCTGCTCCAAGAACTTGTTTCTTGTTCCTTCTATTCCAAATAGTTAAGGTGGTCGGTCAATCCTTATATTCAAATTATGTGTCAAAATTCTCAAATACAGTCACCACCAGACTAAGGCTACTCAATAATATAGACCATTAAAAAAAACTCCATGCCCAATTTGACTTTCCTAGTAACAAATGCAAATAAATAAATAAATAGCAATAGTAAATGTTGTACTCTACTATAATGACTTGGTCATCTAGTCTGCCATTCCTCCATATATGCAATGGACACCCTGTCACACAACCGCAATATATTTTGCTGTTGACCCATTTCCATGCACCAAACTTTACCAATGCCAAGTAGGCACACACAAAAATTCTCAGCTCAGCAGGGTTGACTGTAGTAATTTCATCTACCTTAGGCAGTATTATAGAAACAAATCCATCAATATATTAGTGGTGTCTGTACTGTTCCCACCCCTCACCATTCAGATTCATGCCCATAAAGCCACGTGAAAATTCCAGATTGTATTCATAATGTTCCTTTTTCTGCAAAATCATCTTGTCAATAAAGCCCAAAAAAGGCTTCTACACAGATACCCTATACTGTTCCTTAAAATGCTTACTACCAATCAGGACCAATACTTAAAAAAATCAATAAAATAACAGACATTTATGTGTTCATGCCAGTACATAAACACCACTGCTAACCCTATAAAAACAACGCCAATTTATAGACAATATCCAATTGTTCTTAACGCCCTGTCTGCTTTCAGCAAAAACAGTAGTTAGATCGCATCCAAGAGAGCTCCATCCTTCGGCCTTATCACAAGCAATTTTAAATTTATCACACTGCCTGTTATGTAGCACAGCAGTGCCATTTAGCACCTGAAGACCCAAACTTTGGGATTTCCTGCTACCACATGTAGAAGAGCACCATAAATAAGCAACATTCAAAAAGCCTTAAAATCACATTATTCAGTATAAACTCAGCACTTGCATCAAGCTTAGCCTACCTTTTATAGTCTAGACTGAACCTCTAAATAACTGACTTAACAATATACAAGTCCTGGTTTACTATTGAAATGCCGAACCGACTATGTGCGACTCGACTTGCGCGAAGGCTGAAGAGCGAATGTCACTGCGGTTGAATCCGATTGTGCGAACAGCAGATCCTCGCCCCTGCGTGAGCCATGGTAGCATGGGTGTGGAGGTGTTGTGCGGCCGGTAATGTCGAACGTCAAATGCCTGTCGGTTGCGAACAATTTTCGCGGTTTCGGTTCACGTAAATACGTCGCAGAAGTGGCCGTTCGACTAAGTTCAATCGCAATTTTAATAGTAAACCACAAGTCCTTCACCTCTCCTCCTATTATTTATAAGGCAATGCAGAAACCTTACTCTAAAACAGGTCCTGTTGTTCCCTTAAAGGCACATTCAGAGCCTTCAACCGGGCTGCTGTTACTAGCATAAGACACTCCATTATATTAGTTTGTCTAGGAAATTATTTTACTGCTCAACTTGTCACATACTCTTCTCCAATATCTATCTCAAAAATGTAATATTTTCTTGGCTTTTTGACTTTGAATGTATTTGTGTTTCTTACAAGAGCATCACAGAAAATACACTTCTGTGACACAGGCCACCTATGCAACTTGCAATATGCATAAATTAATGAATGAATAAATAATACACTTCTGTGGGACAGTCTACCTATGCAACGTGCAACATGCATAAATTAATGAATGAATAAATTAAATAATGCTATTTGTTCATGTTTACTAAGCTTGCATGCATCTTTACTTGTCTTCCATATAGCATAAACAAATTATTAAAATGACACTTGAAGATCTTAAAAATGATTCATTTCCCTTTATGTAAAATTAATTCATTGTCATTTCAAAAACTACCAACCATCAGAATTTTCCATTCCTGATGCAGTTAAGCTTGCACCCTTATGCCTGCCCCATGAACTGCTAAGGTAATGGTCAGTAATGACCTCCCACCCACCTACTAATCCTTTAGTTACTTCCCTACTGGCATGCCTTCCATATAGATGCCCAAGATAGTCGGGATTCAAATGGGTTTGGGGTGTGCAGGTAGGCTTGTAAGGCACTAATCGTCATTAGCCTAGTAACCTATGAATATATGAATCATAGACGGCACGTACTAACACTGTATATTATCCACCTTTCCTCCACTTCCTTTTATCATTATGCATTATGTAGCTTTCAACAGGAAGTCCTACTGCAGCAACATGATATAGGAACAATCAAGCTCAACTCAAAGCAGTAACGCTCAACTCAGCTAGAGTAAGGCAATCAACAGGCTCCGGCAGGTTTTACATAAGACCCCCCCCATACTCCCTTTTTTATACTACACTTAGCATTCTCTTGAATCCCTGAAAAACATCTAACTTGTTCTTTCTCTTTTTTCCTGGAAGAGTAACTGTATGTGTTAATGAAAGATTTTATTCCAGCAGTTACTAATCACAATGTTATGCACTTTTCAGAAAAATAATAAACTGAGGGTAGAGCTGGTAGGGAAAAAGATATTTATAAAAAATAGTGGCGTAATTTCCCATCAAAGACTGTTTCTCTGCCTTTCCTCAGCTGAGTGCTGGGAAAGATTCCAGCATCTGAAAATAAATTAATGATTTGTTTCCAAATAAACAACACATCAGCTCTAACAATATGAAAGATGTCCAAAAACAAAACAAAAATTTCAAGAGAAATTGTTCTGTACTTAGGAAAATGGTTTTGGTATTAAAGAATGTTATACTACAAAAAGCATTAAATACATCTTCTAGAATATTCTTGTTCAAGATAAATGTTTAAGTTACAATTGTCACATTTTAGATTCAGAGTCCAGCAATTTAAACTCTTTAAACTTCGGAGGACAGCAGCAACAGATATTTATATTTTATAAAAAGAACTGTCTCAGTTTCATCTTGGGAAAAGGGAATGCACTGCACAGTTGTTCTCCAGCCACTAAATCCAGTCAGAAGTAAAAAAAAAAAAAAAAAAAAAAAAAACAACAATGGTGAGACTGGCAACAGCAAATTGCCCTGTGGCATAATGAGGGCCAAAGAAACTTACAGTCTCTTGTCCATACCAGCCCCTACTGAGGATATTGTTATGATTAGAAAATGTGCTACCTATTGATTAATTAGATATAGGTTTGTTCAACAGTATTTCATTTATGATGTTATACAAAGAAATATGTATTTTGTACATATGTATCAAAATATCCTGACTTTTCAAGGTTATATATGTGTATTGGCCAAATTAGGCAAACTTGAATCATTTAACTTTTTAAAACTCTCGTCATAAATTTTAAGCATAGCTATTTTAAAGACATTTTATATAATTTCATGAAGTATGCTTGTAAAATGTTGCATTTATCTTGAAAGGACTGGGAAATGACATTTTCTGAGAGGTGTGACATTAGTTGCACTAATTAAATGTGGGGACATAGACTGAGTTTTGAGCGGTTGGTATCAAACCTACAAACTCAATCAGAGCACCAGTCTGTGCTGATGTGCATCATACTACTAGCCTTCTACTTCATATAAAGAAAAGTACTCATAATGCTGAGTGCTGACAGACAAAAAAGGATCGTAAATCCAGAAGAAGAGTGAATCTCTAACATCTCTCGTCTCCTTTAAACTTCTTTTTTGCATGGGGTAAACCCCCCATACCCCCAAACTTATAAATACCAACTCCGAGAATGCCATAACTGAGAGAAAAGGGAATATTCTGAGAAATGGCCACCTCATACCTAGTATAATGCAAGTCCATTCTTTCAGCATGTTAGTCTCCATGTTTCAGTACTCGCTGTAATGGGTCCGGACATTTCAGATGGTCACCATTTTATGTAATGATCAAGCGCTCTTTTGTTTCCATGTGGTGGGTTGAAGTATTACACCCACTACTGCTTAACCTCTGGTGCAACCAAGAGCAGGACAAAAGTCAAATCCTTGTTTTTTCACTAAAAACAAATTTGTCTTTCTCCTTTGATCAGTTACTTCAGGTGGAAGGGAGAGAGGCATCTCCTAAACATTATGCCCACATTTCTGAGATCCTAACCTTTACATTTCAGGAAAATGTAAATCTCCCAGAAAACAGACACACATGGATCCAGAATAGAACTGATACATTGAAAGAAGAACTAGAAAAGATATTTCATTAAAATATTAGGAATGAGTCCACAGTATGACATCTAAAATTAACAAAGAAGGAAATGCCCAACTATGCACTTGAGATACATACATTCAGGTGAACAGCACATGACAACACAAAAATGTTGACAATAATTGAAGTCACCAAAAGAGAAAACAAACCTGGTTTATCCTGCTGTGTGACCTAATGCTGGCTATTTCTCAGGCATGGCAATGAGAAGATCCAAAAATCAAGGGAGGGAGGGGTCGTCATAAGAGTCAGTCATTAAGGGATAACATAATTGTTGCTTTGGGACTTTAGCTGGTGCTAGGATGCATATGTGATTGATATGTGCCCAGCTCAAAAGAGGTTGCCTGTGCTGCTGTTAAAGGGAAAATGGCAAAAAGCATTATTCTAAATTGTATCCTTCTGTATCTTGATAAGTGTTCATTCAATGTGTTCCTACTGTGTGTGTTGCAGATTTATGTATCACATAAATCTAGGTAAAAATGCTACAAAAAGTCACCAAAACCATTGTGTTGTCACTGAAAGTGCTTGTACAGTAAATAAAAATGTATTCAATGCTCAAAGTAGGCATCAAATGTGTTCTAAGTCCAGATAGCCACACATCCACAGAAAGGAATGCTCTGATATTAAAACTGCATTGAACTCCCCTAGCCATTTGTTATCTTACAGACTGTAGTGCACAGAGGTGACTAAGTGTTTCCCAGATCCTTAGGAAAGGCTGGTAGGAGTACCAATAGAAATCCTTCTTGTTGAAATGTTGTTCTTCTTAGGCTGCACCAATGTTTTTTTTTTTTTTACTTTTCTGCGGTAGCGTTGTCGCCTCACAGTTAGACGTTGCCCGTTCGATTCTCAGTTAGAGCGTCTTCTGTGTGGCGACATGCATGAAGGGGCGTTCCTTCATTGAAGGTTGTGCATTAGGCCCGGCAAGCCAGCACGTAAAACTCTACTGCCAATCATTAGCGGACCGAAGTTCCACTGTGGCGACCCCTAACCGGGAAAAGCCGAAAGACACAAACAAACAAACAAATTCATTACTATGAACCTAGGTAGAAAAGCAAACAGCAGGTCAAGCATTTGGTTCATATGTGGAATGCTGTAGTTTTATAACACTTTATTTACAATACAACAGATTCAAAACACTAAGAGGAACAATGGATATATTTGTTTAGTAGATAACTGCCTGTTGATAGCTGACATTAGTGACAACTACCTATCTAATGAATCCAAAAGGTAGTTAGTTTATGCAGAAAACTTTTTCTGTGGTTTTAAAACTATCTTTGCATTGCCAGATTTAAAATACAGCCGATGAACAATTATAAAAAAAAAATGACAAAATATATGTCACAAAGGAAGAAATGTGATAAAGAAAGGGGTTAACTTTCTTAGAGCCCTTTTCTAATTATATGTGAGTATAGGGAGACTACACACGCATGCACGCACGTGTGCACACACACACACACACACACACACACACACACACACACACACACACACACACACACACTACTGTTTGCTGCTATGCACAAATTTACTTTCTAACCATGTTTGCATTTTTTTTCTTGACACTGCATTTTTCAGCTAAATTAACTATAGTAATAGATGTTATTAATTGACATGAAAACTGTTTAATATTACACAGATCTTGACAGTTGGATTCTGGCAAAAACACTGTCTAATATTTGTAAGGCACTGATATAATGTTAGTACTAATTGGTCATCATTAATGATAATAGAAAACAATAACCCTAAAAGTGTTAAACGTATAGAACTTTTACCATTTGTACAAGTGAATTATTTTGACTGTACGTCAGTATAATTCACCCTGTATGTATCAATGTAACTTTGCGATTACTTTTCTAGAACACGAGTTGTAAATGTATCTCAGTACAGAAATAATTTGCACTGATGCCAGTTACATTCATAAAAAACATAAACACAATCAAACTTGTAGAAATGAGTTAGTGAATTAAATTAACATTCAGGGCATGAATAACTAACCATTTGTACAATTATCATTTATCATTACCATCTTATCAGATAGCAGCTGAAAAGTTATCAGCCCGATATTCCATTGTATGATATTTTATTGTGTTTTGTTGTGTTGTAATGCAGATTTGCAACTGTTAAATGTAATAATCAAAATTAACAACATGCTTTCCTCGAATTGTATGCTTGTTGCTATTATTATGTTACAGCTAACATAACCTAACAAGAATGCTGTCAAAGGAAGCACAAATTAAGGATGCAAACGGATATTTTCAGATATTGAATGTGTTGCTTTAATAGTGTTTTAGGTAAAGATCTGTATGATTTGTTTAATTTTAGAGGAGTAATTTCTGAACAAAATGTAAGCAGAGTGTTGTATTCCTTATTCATATTGCTTGCAGTAAGTATGGAGTTCAAAATGTTTTCTTTTGTCTTAAACTGTACTGTACTATTTGTTGAGCACAATCTATGCTGATGGAACAGTTTAAATTTAAATTAAATTTAAATTCTATCAATCTACTCCTTTTACCACACCTGTAGTCATCAATATTTTATGTTGTGAGTTAAACCAGAAGCAGCTAATTTAATGCTCGTTGTATTATTTCTTTTGAGGTCTTCACCTCAGCAGCTTTTATTTGTGTGTAAAACGTATTTCTATACCAAAATATGTCTTTTGATGTTACCAGAAAGTGTGCAGCTTCATGTGTTGCTGTCATCCACACAGAATCCCTAGAGTGAAAACAGACGCTGCCTTTCAAACAAAGAAACATACAAGCAGAAAAGAACACAATTGGAAGTCCAAGGTGGACAGCTCAGGGGGCTGGGGAAGAATTATATTCTATTATATTGCAGACAGGCATGTGAATAATTTGAAGCACCGTTCTAAACATTAGTAGGATTTAGAATAGTAACTAAATTCAAAAATGAATAAGGTAGACATAAGTCAGTTTTTATCATCTGTAGAAAAACATAAGCTGTTGGTTATGTACCATCTGAAGCTTATACAATGGGAGGGGAAGCTGGAATACCAAATGAGCCAATCAGCCATCACCTGCCATCAAAATCTGGGTACCTTGTTATCCAGCACATCCTAAGTATAAACACTATTATATAAACTGTGTTATTTTCACCGTACTTAATGTCTAGATTATGAGGCTTTGTAATCAACACGTGACAGTGGTCATCACTTCATGTTCATTCATAACATCTCACTTGCTGCATTCAGCTCAACGTTACCAAAATTCTTCCTGCTGGATTACAAAAATATGTTAGCCTAGCATGGTTTTATAAACTGTGCATCAATGATGTTTCCCTTTAGGAAGACAATTAAACATAAGGGGACCTTTCATGTTGCTTGCTAATCAGCCCATTTTAATGTTATGGGTTATGGTGCTATTTGTTTTTTACTAAAACTGATCCATGTAACAGGGCTTTCATATCATAGTAACTTAATAGCAATATTTGCTGTAGCTGTTGTATCATAGCTGGGAAGCAAACACTAGTTTTTCTTCCTACATGGGTAAACTGTACATATTTTAAACTTAGCAAGACCTACTTGTAACAAGTAACTCCTTTCAGAGTTCACTTTAGAGAAATTGCA
Organism: Protopterus annectens; assembly: GCF_019279795.1. Taxonomy (NCBI): domain Eukaryota; kingdom Metazoa; phylum Chordata; order Ceratodontiformes; family Protopteridae; genus Protopterus; species Protopterus annectens. The sequence continues at coordinate 1,379,274,699 of NC_056729.1, forward strand.
ATGTTCAACCATTTGCTGTGAGTCCCCCCCCCACACACACACACACACACACACACACACACACACACACACACACACATAGACACACACACACACACACACACACACACACACACACACACACATAGACAAACAATCACACACACTATATAAGACGAGATAGAGGGAATCAGCTTCTAGACTACAGGATAAAACCTGTTAGTAGTTAACCACCTTAAAGATGAAATGACATGAAAACAAATATAGCAAAATACCCTCCACATACCTTAGAAAATGCTGTAGGACTCCAGTGGTGCTATTGTGGCAGTTTTTAACATCCATTAAATCTTTACGTAACTCCTGCAACGTTTCACCAAGTGCCGAAGTAAAGCATAGTGCAAAAAGACTGTGCCACAATATGTAACGGGTCCTGCACTCTTTTAGGGATGAAAATAAATACTGGGGAGCACACCCTTACAGCGAAGAAAATAACAGCAACGAAACTGTTGTTGCTGCAAAGGGATGAAATTAAAACTTCCTGTTGTTGTTCTTCCCAGACGTGTATCCCTTCAAGAATAATTAAAATAACATTACCTTTCATCCTGCAGACATTGAAAATAGAAATAAAGGCCCTTGTAAAGTATGGGCATCCAGCCAAAAATCTGGACATCTAATTGGCATAACATTTAAATACCAACTAGTACATAACTCTTTACTCTTCCAGAAGGAATGTGGGATACTACTCACAATCACGTTTAAAAAATAGAGTGACAAAAATGATGGAAAAATATAAACACTATCAAAGAGACAGTGTAAATTCTATAGACTCTAATCATCTGAAAGGCAAAATTCTACATCACAAGGTCATTTATTTTTGCTTCTGAAAAACTGAAGCATAAGATGTGTGTCCTCTTTCTTTAAATTATGCAGTTAGTTTTTTTGTGTTTTGTGTGTGTGTGTGTGTGTGTGTGTGTGTGTGTGTGTGTGTGCACGCGTGCGGCGTGCCTGCGTGTGTGTGTGTGTGTGTGTGTGTGTGTGTGTGTGTGTGTGTGTGTGTGTGTGTGTGTGTGTGTGTGTGTGTGTGTGTGTGTGTGTGTGTGTGTGTGTGTGTGTGTGTGTGTGTGTGTGTGTGTGTGTGTGTGTGTGTGTGTGTGTGCATATTAAAGCTTCAGAATCACATGTGATGAGGGGGATTTAGAAAATTGTGTGAAGGGGTATATCAAACCTGAAAATTAGGTACATCATATGCAGGGATATATCAGGCCTGAAAATAGGCATGTTCCTCCAAACAGGGACATTTGAGAGAGGTCAGATAACAGTCCTCACTGCCCAACAAGTAGTTGCAATATTGACTATGGTGACTCCATCAAAAATACATAGACTGGCTTTTTCTGTATTTATTTTTAATTGAGAGGAAAATGAAGGAATGCATAAAGCAAGCTCCCATCTGGGGTCTGAAAAGAGCAGCCTGAGTTCTCATCTTAAATTTCAGAAAATGAACAGTGCATGATGATGCAAACAAGTCAGTCTGATGTATTTCTAGAAAGCGTTGGGCTTATTTGTCAGCTGTAAACCAGAAGACCTCTGGCCTGCAAAATGTCCACTAAGTTGTTTTATTCCTCTGCTTTCTGCAACACTTTCAGTTGAAGGCTGAGGGACAAAGTCAGATTCCACAATGTTATGGCCATCTGTACAGATGGTACAAGCAACTGCCATGCTTGTTGCTTATTTATTACATAACTTTGGTGTTGTTTGACATCATATGAAAGAATCCAGGGACCATGCACTTTTTGAAACCCTTCAGAAAACAATGGCTATTAATATCTCTTTCAGGTTAAAGAGTAGTAGTACCTGTGATATGAATCAGATCCCTGCACCATCCAGCACTGAAGATGTGCCCTCACCCTGAGTCTGAAGCATCAGTCATTGGTACCTGGGAAAAAGAGGGAGAATACAGAAACTGTCCAAACTTTTGTAAACAGCAAGTACTCAGAAATGCATGCCTACAATGAAACAGAGAATTATGAGGCCCTTCCCATTCAGGAGAGCAACAAAAAGCTTTCAGAAATTCTTAAATTAATATGGAAACTTCCACGTGTAGTCTGGCATCTGGCATTGTCATCAGGACATTTGCTGAGATGTGACCTAAAAGGCAGTAAAAGATGTAATCATCGTGAAACCTTGAAGGAAGATCATGGTCTGTTTCACCCTGCCTAGAGTGAAAAAAAATCTGGACTAAAACCAGCAAGGCCCAAAACAAACACTTTCTGATGGGGAAGAAAAATCACATTTATCCCCTGGGGAAGTGGGATGGCATTGACAAATATTTAGTCTAAGGGCTTCCACTGGTAGGATCAGACATTTAGTAAACAGCCTAGACAATGTCACCATCCCAAGGTAGGGAATAGCAAGCTCAAAATATTGTTCCCCAACCAGGAACCAGAGAAGTTACCTCTGTAGAATGAAACTGAAATGTATTTATGCTACCCTTGCACATCAGAAACATAGACCATGCACAAGAATTCAAAAAAGCATTAAAAAACATCTGCTTCAGACCTGGACCTGTCAGTGTAGTAAGTCTAACACAAACCACCCTTCCTAATTCCATCTCTCTCTCTCTCTCTCCCTATCTGTCTGTTCCACTGTCACTTTACTAGTATCTTCCATACCCTCCTTACTACTCTGAGTAACACTCTCATTCACTTCGCTACAAACTCTTACTACAATTCTCTAACTTCTAAACCTAGACACAACACTATGCTGTCTCTCATCTTACCAGCCTTCGCAAAACATAACTACCTCTAACTTCTTCTTTTAATTTTTATACATAATTACTTCTTGACTGTGAGCTATTGAACCTTATCTGATCTCCTATTCCATATGCTTGCGTGCTTCTGTGAATTTAATCTCATTGTATATTTTCATTTTGCTTGTGAGTTGTTGTGTCTTTCGGCTTATCCCGGTTAGGGGTCGCTACAGCGGAGCTCCAGTCCGCTAATGTTTGGTAGTGGATTTTAAGTGTCAAGTTACCAGCCTTGACGCACAACCTTCAACGAAGGCACGCCCATTCACGCATGCCTCCACACAGAAGACGCTCTAGCTAAGTATCAAACACGACAACGTCTTGCTGTGAGGTGACAACACTACCACAGCACCACTACCATGCTACTATTGCTTGTGAGTGCCTTCCCTTTTCTGTATAGTTCATTTGTATGGTATACTACCCTGATACCTTGTGTGTGTGTGTGTGTGTGTGTGTGTGTGTGTGTATATGTATATATATATATATATATATATATATATATATATATATATATATATATATATATATATATATATATATACTTTTCTTTCTATGAACTATATAAATCATAATTATGCATTTTTGGTTTCTTCTTGAGCTTATGAATTAATACTAAGCAATTGTTTTTTCTGTGAAGCTTTTCTCCCCAGGCCACCACTGAAAAAGGGCACTAGCTCAGGCGGACTTTCCCAGTCAACAAATGTCAAATAAAATAAAATAAATAAAATATTCTTTTGTTTATATATTCATCCTTTGCCGACCTTATTACTCCATCTCAAGTAGTGGCCTCTTTTCTGAGGAGATCCAAGGTAGTATTTTTACTACTAGGGGAAATTTGGCCAGGTCATTGGGGAACTTCATCTACTCTTTAAAAGGTGCCATGGAATCCACCTGAGCTATCGCCAACTCAGGCAGATGGGACCTTGGTTTAATGTTTCATTTGAAGGATGACACACTCAGAAGTACACTGGGAAGTGGGTGACAAGGGACTGCAGCATGATCAGTCTGACACACATCTTGAGGTTGTAGGCATTCAAATTTAACCATCATAAACTTCTTTTTGTGGCAAAGGAATACATCTGGAATAATCGCTTACGCTTCTAAATAGAAAAGGAACCTCTTCTGTAAATGTTACATAGCACTTCTATAAGAAGGGCTTTTACCCTGACCAAAGGAACTCTAATGCCTTCCAACTGGGTTGTGATAAAGGCTTGGCTGAAAACACTGTCTTGCAAGCCCCTAAAAAATACCTTCTAGCCAAAAGTCTGCAGAAATCTCATTACAGCATTGAAGAATCTGGTAATTCTTACTTCTTGTTGCTTTAACGTTTTTTTCCTGTTATAGCAGGAACAGAATGAGAACGGGAAAAGAAGACCACTGTCCATTTTTGATGGAGGAATCAAACAGTCATCTAATACCTACTGCAGGGTGGCCATATTCAATATGGTGTGCCTGGTGAGCATCTTCTTCTAAAGGATAACTTTCTGCTTCAATTCCCCCCACTTCTGCTCACAAGGAAATAAATTATGGAGACATGTAAACATTGCTGTAATTTATTTTAGTTTTACTTTTAAACTCTAGTGTAAAAGCAAACCATCTGCAGATGGCGCAAAAATACTCCCAAAGCTGTAAGGGGATAGGTAAATTGCAAAGGTATGCTTCAGTCATCACTTATTCCTAGATATTGTACTAAGAACTACAAAATGAAAAACACAGTGTCATGATATGTACATCTGCATATATGTGGGGAGAATATTGAGGCATTAGTTAATATAGTATTAACTTTGTAGTAATCCACACCCAGAAACATTTCATCCAACACAGAGATAGCCTGGAACATCACATCACTCTCAGCATGACCACTTATAGTACAAAAATGTAAGACTCATAAACAGACAGAGGTAACAGTATGAATTTACTTTCTCAACATATGAAATATCCTTATAATTTTGGCCAGAGGCACAACCTTTTCCACTTAGGAGGAAAGGGCTTGAATTAGTGACTGACACTGTCATCTACAGGAAAAAGTCCATCTAAATTTTGAAAACTTTGAGGAACAACATCAGGTTCTCACAAAACAATGTTTTGCTTCCTTTCAAAATACCTGTGTAGGGAGACAGCACCAGTTATTTCACCGAAAACGTTCCTCCCCTCAAATATAGTTTCCCAATCAAAACTGTCATTCACTAAACCCAAGAATAAAAGAAAATGCAGACCTATCATTCTGTTTCTTCACTAAGGTACTCATGACCTTCATCATATTCCTCCTTTCAAATTCCATAAAGGAAGGAGAGAGAGAGAGAGAGAGTGAAAAGGCATATGGCTTACTTCCAAGTTAGTGTACTTATTAAAGTCATCAAAAGGACAGAAATCATCACAAAATTTGAGAAAGTGACATCATCTCAGTTTTCTCACACTTTTCTACCTTGCAGCACTGTCAAATACTTTAGAAAGTCTTGCATACATTTTGAGGAGTTTGTTTTTCATTTTTATAAAAGTTCATCATTCAAAGATACATTTGCTTGTCATTTATTTCTCTCTCAATTCACAATTGTTTGTATATTTTTGAGAGTATAGACATTATAAAAATACTGCATCAGTCTCTATTATACTTAAAAATAGCAGGTGAATTACTAAAACACAATTTCTTCTTACCAAATATTTCACAGTCATACAGAAACCAATCATGTCTATTTCCCTCCTTTGTCCAGCTACTCCCATAGCAGCTGAAAAGCAAGAAGCTGTCAACAAAGTTTTTTTTAACAGTTTTATTAAATTATCACTTAAGCACTTATGATGTAAGCAAACGCATATTAATAGAAAAGAAAATAAACCATATTAACATTTTCCAGTTTCCTGGATTACACATCACACATTTCCTTTCTTTCTTAATTATCATCAGTCCAGCATTACATAAGTACATAAATTGCTCAATCCCTGTCTTCCCTTAACCCCCACTCCTCCTCCTGAACATTATTCTGCATGCATTCTTTCCACAATTTCCATTTATTTTTATGTAAGTTGCTCCTTCCCTTTTCTAAAGATGCCTCTTCCAGTTATTTTCTCTCTTTTACAATATTTAATAATTCAAATACAGTTGATTTAGAGTTTGATTTCCATAGCTTTTTAGTCAGCCAACATAATTAAACTTAACAAGGCCTTACTATGTCTAGGCAATTTAGATCCTGTATCCTAGCTCAAAAAATCATTTCCTTAGTTACAGCCATTTTCTCACCCAATATTTCTGATAGAGTACCCTTTAGGGAATTTTTAGAATTTGTCCAAATAAGCAATATGATAGCAGTCAGCAAATATGGCAACGCTTAAATAATCACAATCATATGTTTGTCTTTCGGCTTTTCCCGGTTAGGGGTCACCACAGCGGAACTCTGGTCCGCTAATGATTGGTAGTGGATTTTTACGTACTGGGTTACCAGCCCTGATGCACAACCTTCAAAGAAGGCATGCCCCATTCACGTATGCCTCCACACCGAGGACGCTCTAGCTGAGAATCGAACGGGACAACGTCTTGCTATGAGGCGACAATGCTACAGCAGCACCACCACCGCAGTAATAATCATAAAAAAAGTTTTATTGTATACGGTAAGCGCTTTCACAATCACGATCATATAAGTATAAAAAAAGTTTTATTGTATACAGTAATACTGTATACAGTGAAACTTTTTTTATACTTATATGATCGTGATTATTCAAGCATTGCCATATTTGCTGACTGCTATTGTTATATTATTTATTGGGACTTAGTCTTGCTTTATCAGCAGTCAAATTTTATTCCTCCTTGGGATGGTAATATCAGCATTTCTTACGTTACTCGCAATTTTTAGAATTTGCCAACTCATTATATTCCTAAAACATGTTTTCCCAGCTACCTGTTTCTTTCTCATTACACCTCCAACATTGCTATCTGTCTGATGAAAAATTCTTTGAACTCTGCCAGGAGTATAAAAATAACTATGCAAATACTTCCAAGCAAAAATCTTAAACCCTCTGGACTTTGTTCCGTACATGAGAAACATACATATGTCCTCCCAATTGTCCCTTGTAAATTACTTTTCTAGCATCTCTTCCTAATCCTTTCTAACCTCCCCTGCTGTCAACAAAGTTTTAATATTTAGGCACATACACACAAATTTATCTTGTTCATTTATGTGCCCTTATAAGCAGTGCCACTTCATTTTTAATGTGTTCTTTAAATAATTGGGACAGTAATAAAAATCATGTGTTTCACACATACCTCCCAACTGTACCAAATTACTCATTTTTTACTGAGTTTTGGGTCCAAATAATGGGTGCCATGATTCCCGAGTGGCACCCCATCATTTCCAATTTTTTTCCATTTTTTTTTAATTTTCTCCCCCACTTTTTGAGCTGATGTCATCACGTGCGCGATGACATCAGCTCCATCAGCCTGTCAGAATTGAGCTTAAGGGCTCACATGCACACATTTACGGCTGTTTGAATGGATCTGATTCTGCAATGAAACATTAGAGAAACGACTGCTGAGCTCTGCTGCACAGAGTTTATTTCTGCTTATTTCACGGACTTTCTGCTTGTCACATCTAATGACTGTTAAGCTTAAGGTATGCTTATTTTCACTGGTGCTGCACAGAGTTGCTTGAACGGGAGAGTTATTTATTTGTGTGCTGCATGGAGCTGCTTGAGCTTAAGCCATCTCAGTGTTTTGAATCGATCTGCACTGAAACGTTAGGGAAATGCTGGAGAGGTCTGCTGAGTTTATTTCTGCTTGTGAATGGAGTTTTATTTTATTTTGGGAAGGAAACAGAGGAGTTATCTTTAAGGTACTGCTTACACATCGAACGACTGTAAGGTATGCTTAGTTTCACTGGTGCTGCATGGAGGTGCTTCAACAGTTTTGTGTGTGTGTGTGTGTGTGTGTGTGTGTGTGTGTGTGTGTGTGTGTGTGTGTGTGTGTGTGTGTGTGTGTGTGTGTGTGTGTGTGTATTGAGCTTAAGATATGCTTATTTTCACTGGTGCTGCACAGAGTTGCTTGAACAGGAGAGTTATTTATTTGTGTGCTGCACGGAGTTGCTTGAGCTTAAGTCATTTCCATGTTTTGAATGGATCTGCACTGAAACATTAGGGAAATGCTGCAGAGCTCTGCTGAGTTTATTTCTGCTTGTGAATGGGAGTTTCTTTTTATTTTGGGAAGGAAACGGGGAAGTTATCTTTAAGGTACTGCTTACACATCTAATGACTGTAAGGCATGCTTAGTTTCACTGGTGCTTCAACTGTGTGTGTGTGTGTGTGTGTGTGTGTGTGTATATACCTTCAATACAAGGTAAAAACAGCTTAAAGTCCCTAGCCACCACCACTTGTGAATTTATTCCTGATATTTTTGTTCTCTTCCTCATTAAATCTGTGTTTTTTCAGGATTTTGTGGCAAATCACTGAAGGATTGATTTCACTAAACAATGACAGCCATTTGAATTTCAGACTTCATATTCTTCAGAAAATAAATGGTAACACAATATCTTTTATTCTAGCAATTTTCTAAGTTTATAAGACCAGTATTTGAAATTTGTCCCTATTTTTGGGGCTGTATTCCACTATTATTGGCTTTGTCCATGTTTTTTGTGCTAAGAGGTCGAGAGCTATGGTGAGAAGTGAGAACTGAATTCACTAAATGATAGCCATTTAAGTTTCAGTCTTCCTGTCTTTCAGGAAACTGCTGATATGGCATAGTGGTATGTTGCTCTGACTGTAGTGCACAGGGTCCTGGCTTCAAGACTTGGCAGTGAAATGCATGGTGGTAACACAACATTTTATTCTAGCAATTTTCTAAAATTATGCAAGCAATGTTTAAAATGTGCCCCTAGCTTTTGCCCCCCCCAAAAAAAATGAAATTGAAAATAAGTGCAAGTAGCTGAGCAAGATGCCATGACTTACACTACTGCCATTCTATATATATATATATATATATATATATATATATATAGAGAGAGAGAGAGAGAGTGTGTGTGTGTGTGTGTGTGTGTGTGTGTGTGTGTGTGTGTGTGTGTGTGTGTGTGCGATAGTAGACTTTTATGATGGAAATGTTCTGAATTGGGCAGTTTTGTCATTATTTGTGCATACATTTTGTTTCATTGCCTACTGGAAAAATGTTCAAACAATAAATGTAAAATGCGCTATAACTTAAGTCTAACAAGTGTGCTGTATTATACAAGTAATATAATTTAATAAAGTCAGGAAGGTGTATCAAAGAACGCATGTATGTTTCTTGTTTTGTGTACCCAAAGGTAATCTTTATCCACCACTGGCCAGATGCATTTTCTTTGGATGTGGTGTTGGTTTCAATGCTGTTTCAATGAATGTGAGTTTCAAGGGCAGAGACGTTTTAATGCCAAGTCTATTTTCATTGTGAGACACTATTGCTTTGTTTAGCAGCTATCTAATAGTGTTTGGGCATTGTACTATAAAATGTAAAAATAAAATCCAAATAATCATTGTAGAAGTAAAGCAGTATGCACAAATTAGTGTTTATGGTAAATGGGGTGAAATAGCCAAGTAATTGGACACTGGAATGGCTGCAGGGGGACTCTGGTGCCATATTTTCATTGTCGGTTCTTCAGTTTGCGTTTGAAAGTTGGTATTTCACAATTCCATTGGAGTGGGTGAGGTTATGTAATTATGTATGCAAATTTTATGTTAATCAGTGTACAGATTTGTACCTATTTTTATGGGCCTTGTCCAAATTTTTGATGTTTTCAGGTTGAGAGGTATTGTTTCACATTCTCTTACTGGCATCTTTAATTTGAATCTGGAATTAGACTTTTCTCTCTCTCACTCTCTCTAAATTCTTTATCATAAAAAAATGCACGAAAACCTTGATATGCAGTGAACAATTATGTACAGGCAAAGAAGCAAAACTAAAACAGTGCACTAAAAATAATACAGGGGCCAAAAAGATTCATACTATGTTCTGACTTCGAGAACAAGACAAGCATAGAGACATTCAGCTAAAGGATTTGCCTAGAAATCTGGCTTCCTACTGCAGTCTAGTTAATGATTGTCACACTTTTGTGCACAGCACATGGCTACAGGATGTAACTGATAGTAAGTATATCTAATGGCTGCGTAACAAGTAGGAGTGACATTCAATGCCTGAAAATGTCTTAAATCAGATATGAAGTCCTACCAGGGCTTCTGCTTCAATTTATAGACTAGAGAATCCCAAATAAAGGACATGACAGAGCTGAGCCGGTGCATAAATCACTGTAATAAGCTACATCAGAAAAATGCTTGGGGAGGTATTACAAGGACAAACATGACTAGTTGTATAGCACAAAGGTCAGAACTCCTATGGCCACCATGTTTTTTTTTTCTGGAGTAAAAGCAAAGAACTATATTGTGGTAACACACAGTCAAAAATGAGCAAACAAACTTGTAAAAATGTGTAGAAACAGGCAACCTGATGTCCAGATAGTCAATACTAACCACAGGAAACAAAGTCCAAGTTTCTTCTTTAACGTAAAAGTATTTTATTTTTCAAAAAGACAACGTTTTCGCCGTGACCCCTGTCACAGCTTCCTCAGAAGAAGACAAGTAAAACAGCTAAACTGGTCTGTTCAAATACTCAGTTAACAGGAAGTGACAAATAATTGCACTTCCTGCACTAATTTGACTCAATAAAAATAATGAATAAAATCATGAATAATCATAAAACTCCATTGAATTATCTATAAATATTGTATGATAAAAACAACATAAAATATTCTTACTAGTGCATTTACATTAACATTGTAAAAATTATGCATTAACCCACAAAATAATGTGCATATAGGCATTACCTAAAGTAGCTCCTTAGTTTAAGAACACATGAAATGTTACAGTTCTCATTGAGGCCATCTAGCCTAAATGCATCTAAATTCAACTGCCATAAAAGTTCGACACACTCAAGAACTATCTGAAAGGGGCCTCCCCTATCGGTTAAAGGTACTTGATCAATACCCATAAAACAAAAAGAGTGGTCAGGGTTACTGCTAACATGTTTTGCTAAGGCATTCTCTAAAAGAGGTTTTTTTATAGCATAAAGGTGCTGGTATATTCAATCTTTTAGTTTACGATTGGTTTTTCCTATGTAAAAGGAAGGGCAGGAATTACACAAAGCAATGTACACCACTGACTTTGAATCACAAGTAATCCTCTGCTTAATGTTGTATTTTTTATTCCTAACTATAAAGGAATTTCCAGTTCTCATCACTTTACACATGTTGCAGCATCCACATTTAAATGAACCTCTAGGTCTTATGTGACCATAAGTGTTAGAAGTATGCTGTAAAAGTTCTTTCAAATTATTACTTCTCCTGTAAATTACATAGGGCGGCTGACCTAACTTGGCAATCGAGTTAACGGAATTAATAACTAGTGGCCAGTTTTTAAGATAATGGCCCAAATTCCTGTTAATTCAAGTTAAATTGAGTTATAAAACTTAAAGAAAAGTTTCTCTGCTGATTTAGTAAGGAATTTTGGTGTGCTAATTCATTATCATTAGTAGACCTACCTACATTAGATTGATCAAGTAGTGGTTTATACAACCCTTTTGTTCTTTTAGTGTCAACTTCATTTATAAGCCCTTCTAAAGAGGGACAGGGTATCCAGCGGTTTATAAACATACCTTTCAAAATTGGCACTCAGCTTTAAAATCGCTGTAAGTGCTACACATCCTACCTGCACGTACCAGTTGTCCTTTGACAATAGATTTTTCTGCCTAGGTGGATGTAGACTAGTGTAGTGCAGGAAAGAGTTGCAGTACGTCTGTTTCCTGAAAATGCCAGACAAATAAATCTCTTCATCTACTTCTTTAGTTAGTCTCACGTCCAAGTAGTCTGTTTCTATTGTTGAAAACCTATAAGTAAATTTTAACCATTGTGTAGAATTGTTCAA